>NC_056735.1:663319226-663471726 GCF_019279795.1 Protopterus annectens | reverse complement strand
CAGAACCTCATACGATGCAATCAGAAGACTGGAAGACAAAAATTGCGCATCTAGCCAGAGGGCTGAATGTTCACAGCCAGCACAGTGACCTTACGACAAACCAACCATCCACACCACCACAGTCAGCACTCCATCTCAGACACCATCTTCAGCCACCAATCAAATCCAGATCTCTCAGACCAACAAACAAATCCAGTCCCCTAAATCAAACCTGGCTGCCAAGTCTAGTCCCCGCTTTCCATTCTCCGCACTATGCACTCTCATAACTTCTCCACTGAGGCCCAAAACTTCCATTTCAGTATAATTCGTTCAACAACATCCATAAACTGAACATGACATGACACCATGGACATCACGGCACTCATCCAGATCAAACAGACCACTCAGCGAACTACAACTTACAAAAAAAATCAATATAAAACACAGATGTACATTGAGAGCTGGAAGCTAAAAACCTCTTTGAATGACATATGCAGTATTTCCTATTGTCTATCATTACTACCAAAAGTTATTCCCAAAGCATTAAGCATGTCAGCAGAAAGGAGATATATCATATCTGATCTGTTACAAACTCTTTACGTTACTGTATATTTAAACCCAAGCTAACTAAAAGTAAACATTTATTTTAGCACTTTCAAAACTTCTACCACCTGCCTTATGTCTTTCACCAAAAAAAAAAAAAAAAAAAAAGTTTGTCTGCATAAACCAACACAATTAGAAAAAAAAACACTGTGTTCCTACAAATTATGCAGGGCTCAGAAGCATTTCTATGGACCACATGTAAAAGAACAGTCATAATCAAAACAATAACGGCATCACATAATGGGCAGTCTTGGTGACTAACCTTTCCCATTTTAGTAAATATACCAGGGTATCCAATAAATAACACTTGCACCAAAGTTGATAGAGTTTATAGTCATTTAGAGGAAAACTCAATCATGGCAATAGAACAAAAGGTTAACAAAAGAAAGTCACATGGAACAAAGGATCATTTGTTGCTAACTAAAGTCATAATGGAGAATTGTAAAAACGGGAAGAATTTAAGTATGGCATAGATAGATTACAAAAAAATTATTTGACAGCATCATACATTCATGGATAAAGAAGTGCTAATAAATGTATATGATACACCCTACATTGATCAAGTGACCATGTGACCATGGAACAATGACATACCACTTTGTAACTAAGCCATGGTAAAGGACAAATTACTATCCCAGGGATAAAAATTCAAAGACGGATATTCCAGGGTGACTCTGTCACCACTCCTCTTTTTTTCTTGCCATTAACCCACTAAGCTGTTTAATTACCAGATTAGATCATGGTTACAATTTGGCCCCAAGAAAACAACAAAGTAAAAAGACCTCTTCTTCTTTTTGTGGATGATTTAAAACTGCATACTTCATTAGATGAGGAGCTGAAAGCACAACAGCAAGTGGTCAAAACTTCCTCAGATGAAATAAGAATGTCATTTGGTCTTGATAAATGTGCAAAGGCAACATTTAAAACAGGAGAGCCACAGCACTAAGAAAATGTCAGACTGGGACAGGAATGTAATATAAAGGAACTTGAGCAGGAGGAAGTGTATACATATTTGGGAATCAGTGAAGGATTGACAATAAAACATGAACAAATGCAAATAAAACTCAGTAAGGAATATTTTAGAAGGCTAAAATTAATACTGAAAGCAACCCTGACATCTAGGAACAAAGTCCAAGCTATTAACCAGTTTGCTCTCCCAGTTCTAATGTACAATTTTTGGGGTGACTGACTGGACCCACCCTAAGCTGGACGTGGTGACTACAATGAAGCTTACACTAAAGCCATGTACAATCACTTGCATAAGTGTTTAAAGTTGGCCGTACAAGAACGAATCAAAGCCAGAGCCCCAAGTAAAAACAAGCTGCCATGGTGGACAGACATCCAGAATCAACAAACTTTACAATAAATGCAAAATATTGCTGTCCAAGAAAACAAAAACTAGGCCCCAGCAATGGAAATCCACTCTCCTCAGCCTCAATATGCAAATAAGACAACTCGTCAAATTCTCAAAGGGCTCCTTTGACAGAAACTTTGAAAGTACAGCCAAGATAAACCATAAGGCCTTTTACACCTATATACATAACCTAAAGGGTAGGACCCAATCATGTGCAGAACTAGTGGCCAACCGTATCACACACACTGACCCCACAGAGATAGCAAACCTGCTAGTGGATAGGTCTAGTGAAAATTTTACTCCCTTATCCCCTCTTATCTTACAACAAACCTTCCTACAAACTCCATCCCCACCCTACATAGCTGAAGAGCAGGTCCTCAAAGCCCTGTCCAAGGCAAAAACAAAGCCTCTATGGAACCAGATGGCATCCCAGTCTGTCTTCTAAATAGGCTAAAACATGAACTAGCAACACCACTAAGTACCCTTTTCAATCATAGCCTAACCACAGACTTTGTTCCTGTGGAATGGAGAACAGCAACAGTTATTCCCCTCCACAAAGGTGGCCTAGCAACAGACCCATAAGCCTGACCAGCTTCATCTGTAAGGCCATGAAATGTATCATTATGGACCTCATAAATAAAGACATAGGTGGACCACCAAACCCTGGATCCTATCCAATTTGGCTTCGTGAAGGGCAGATCCTGCCTATTAAATCTGGTGGATTTCTTTGAAAATGTGACAAAGGTCACTGACAAGGGCAAATCTGTGCACACAGCATATCTTGACCTGTCAAAGGTTTTCAACACAATCCCACATTCAGGCATTACCGATAAACTTAGCAAACTGAATGTAATGCTCTTCGTTGTAAGATGGGTTGCAACTGGTTCACAAACTGGACACATACACTATCAAAGCAGGTGACTCCACATCATCCAGCAGACCTGTTACCAGTGGGGTGCCACAAGGGTCAGTGCCGGGGCTCCTACTGTTTGATATATACGTCTCATAAGTTCAGGTCAAAACTAAGAGGTTATGGCTTACCAAATTTGCAGATGACTGCAAACTAGGTGCAATCATTGAATCCCTAAATGATGTCAGTATACTCCAGGAGGGTCTCACACAGACTAATGATGGGTGTATTAGTCACAGTCTTAAACTGAATGCAAAGAAATGCATCATCATTCCCTTTGGCACAAACAGTGCCTTTTCACACTATCAAAGCAACATCAGTACCCTAAGTACTCATGAAGTGGTAAGGGACCTGCGATCACAAGTTGACTGAGACCTCAACTTTGACCATCATGTGTCAGTTGCAGTAAGGAAAGCTTTGTAAGTAGCACACTTGATTAGTAAAGGCATCGCCACGAGAGCAAAAGAAGTTATAACCCCCACTATACTCGTCACTGATCCAGCCCATAATTGAGTATAATGCCCCGTTTGGCATGTACCGTACTAAGCACCTTCAGCAATTAGAGATACATCAGAGGTTTCTAACTAGGAAGATCAAAGGACTCCAGCATGTGCCTTACACAGACTGACTAAAGTCTCTGTCACTATACTCTATATCATATAGACTTCTTAGGGGAGACTTCTGGCCTACAGAGCAATCCAAGACCCAAACCTAATGAACTTGCTGCATATCCATAAATCAAATAGGACTAGGGCTACCCATTCCAGGGACTTAAATATGGCCTGTTGCTTAAATAGGACATGTTGGAGGGACAGGTTTATCTCCCTGTGACTGCTGCATCTTTGGAACAGGCTACCAATTCATGTGAAACAGAGCACTTCTATGACACTGTTCAAGAGGAACCTGGATGAGTGGATGGGTCACCGTAAATTCTTACCGGGTATAGAACCCACAACCCTCCTGGACATGGACAGTCATCACTAAATGCAATCTTGGGTATTGACTAGCATTTCTGTGGTATTCCACTGGGATGAAATGTCTAGGCTTAAAATGACCTCCAGGTGGATAGTCTAGTAATCTCCTATGATCCTATGATCCTGCAATTCATATCTGTGTCAAGCATAAATGGAAATCAAACCAGAAGTAGACAAAAATCAGGCAGCAACTGACTGTGCCAAAAAAGCAAAAGAAATAATATAAGGAGAAGAATCAGATGTGAAGGCAAGAAATGTGGAAAATGGATAAATATAGTTGCAAGTACAGAAAACTCCTGGGACAACCTCATGTTGATCAGGATCTGGTGCAGGAATGGTTAAGGAGAGGTGAACTTAAACCAAAAGATGAAAGGTTAATATTAGCAGCCCAGGATAGTGGACTATGTACATGTTAGTTTACAAAGCCCATTGAACACGTGGGAGAAACAAACAAATGCTGGTTCTGTAAAACAGGACTGGAAACAGTCACACATCTTTTGGCTGGGTGTGATACACTAATGGCAGAGGGCTTTATATATAAAGTATATATTGAATATATATATATATATATTGTATATATAAGGTATATTGAAAGGTATAATAATGTGGCAAAACTGTTGCACTGGGGATTGTGCAAACATTACGATACTGAAGTAGCTGAGAAGCACTGGAAACACGAGACAAAGAATTATAGAGAATGATGAAGTTTATATCACAATGAATCGCCCATTATCAACAGTTCAAAAAATACAAACAAGAAAACCAAATATAGTAGTCCATGAAAAGAAAACAAAAGTAGCACTGATCATTGAAATTGCTACACCCAGTGACTACAGTGTCTTATGTAGAGAGATACACACAGTCATAAAATACCAGGATTTACAGGCAGAAATGAGAAGCTATTTCAGAGGGAGTGTTATTTGGGGCAGGATTAGGAGTGATGGATGTTCCAGGAGGGAAAGTGAAACTTAAGAATTGGGTACATATAAAAGAAAAAGAGATATAGTTAAGAAGTAACAAGAATTATTTAGGGGGGGCTGACAAAGGTTTAAGTATTGCAGAATGAGAGGAATCTCATAGAACAAGAAGTGGTGCATCTGCAGAATGCTAAATAGAAAATGAGAGTATTTGGATAATATGCATGAGTTTTGAAAGCTTACTGTTAAGCGACTGTTTTTTTGATAATAACTTCAGAGCACAAAACCTTTTAAAAAAACAACTTAGGCAACAGAAAGAAGAAATGGTTGTTGCCAAACTCTGGGAGCCTATAACAAGAAAGATAAGCAGAGATCCTGTAGAGGTAGTAGAGATAATTTGGGAATTGTATGAAATTGTGATTAAAGCAGAAAATGTGGAAATCAAGAAAGAGCCCAAATAGAAATATTTCTGGAAAACTTAAGCATGATAAGGGTAGAGGTAGAGCGGGCTCAACAATTAACAGTTAAGATACGAGGAGAGGAGAAGAAAATGGT
The DNA here is from genome assembly GCF_019279795.1 of Protopterus annectens. NCBI lineage: Eukaryota > Metazoa > Chordata > Ceratodontiformes > Protopteridae > Protopterus > Protopterus annectens. Next base: position 663,466,434 of record NC_056735.1, on the reverse strand, counting down.
GATGCAGAATCAATCTTCAGGAAAGTCGGCATTAATCAATATCATTCCTGTGGAGGTTTGGAAGCTAGGAGAGAAGAAAGTAATAAAGATCAGCAAGATTTTGTTTAGCAGTCTTTTAAAAGGAGGGAAAGTACCAACATCTTGGAAGAAACCTCTGGTAGCTGTAATACCTAAACACGGCATGGACCCATCAGACCCAGTTTCAAATGGGCCCATTTCAATTTTAAATAATGATTATAAAGTGTTTATGTCTATAATAGCTAAAAGAGTGGCAAAGTTGTTGCCAAAATTGATAGATATGGATCAATGTGGTTTTGTGGAGGGGATGCAAACATTTGACAACATTAATAGAACAGTGGTGATCCAGAGGGAAGTGGAATATAATAAAATACTACAGCTGTTGGTAGGTCCTGGTGCAGAGAAAGGATTCGGCAGAGTAAGTCTGAATTTTATGAGTTGGACAATGGAAGCATGTGCATTACCTAAGGTTAATTAGGAAGATGTATGAGGGATTGGAGGCAAAAATTAAACTGAGAGGGTTCCTCTTTGACAAGTTGAGTCTAAAAAGAAGAAACAGGCAGGGCTGTTCTCTTTCCCTTTCTTATATGCTTTATATGAAGTGCCATTGGCAAAGAAAGTAAGGGACTCAGAAATTCAAGGATATATTTGGTGTGGTAATCGAGAAAAGCTGGCTTTATTTGCAGATGATATTATTTTGTGCCTCATAAAACCAGAAAGGGACATCTCAGTGCTGTGGAACATTTTGAGAGTTTCAAGTCTTTTCAGGAAATGCAAGCAATAATGCCTGACAGAGTGTGTGTTAATGTGTAAGTAATGCCTGCCCAGGGGTGTTATGAGGCCCAACACTGTAGGCCTGGAGGGCATTATTGCACTTAGAGAATAGACTGTCTGTAAAATTGTTGTGTTTTACTTGATTATTTATTTTTTTAAGTACTATATTATTTTTTTTATATATTTTTAATGTAAAATAGTTTATCTGTCTAATGTTTCAAATGTGCTGTTGGATAAGTTAATGGTGTTGGGAGGAAGCATTTTACATCAAACATTCATAGAGCACATCTCTTCCATACACACATATACAGTCTCTTCTGCTTTTGCACACATACATATACACGCACACAGTCTTCTCTGCTTTCATACACACACACACTCACTCACACAAGACCGCTCTCACTCTCTCTCTCATTCTCTCTCACACACACACAGTTTCCTCTGCTTTCATACATTGCACTCACTCACACAAGATTGCTCTCACTCTCTCTCGATGTCACACACACACACACACACACACACACACACACACACACACACACACACACACACACACACACACACACACACACACACTCTCTCTCACACACACACACACACACACACACACGCACACACACGCACACACACACACACACACACACACACACACACACACACACACACACACACACACACACACACGCACACGCACACGCACACACACACACACACACACACACACACACACACACACACACACACACACAGTCTCCTCTACTTTCATACATGCATTCAGTCACACAAAATCACTCTCGCTTTCTCTCTCATTCTCTCAGTCTTTTTCTCCCTCTCTCTCTCTCTCAAGCACACACTCTCTCTCTCCTTTTTTTTTTTGGTTTTACATTTTATGCTCACTAACAGCAGAACCACTGCTTAACAGAACCACTGGTTAGCGGAGCATAAAACAATGGTGGGCATTATTTTTTTTTTTTGCAGTCCAAGCTCCATGGCAGCTTGATATGCTACCGTGAAGTGGCGGACTCATTTGTCAGTGGGCATTACTTGTACATTAATACCCTGCTGGAGAATATTTGTTCTCCAATCAGGGTGTTGATGTACAGTTTGCCCATTCTCTAAATAAAATTAATGAAGATAAAACAAAGGCTATAGCTGTAAACTATTTACCCATACACAAACTGATCCAGCAATACCCATATTATAGGGACATGATAAAATGAAGCGTTTAGGAGTATAGATTAAAAAGGATTCTGTTATGGCAGATAAGAATATGTGGGGAGAGACTAAGCAAAAGATAATACAAAAACTGAGAAACTGGAAGCTCTTGTTTATGGATATGGATAGCAAGATACAAGCACTGAAAATGTTTTTAGTCCCTTTAGTTTTACATACAGGTCAGGCATATGGTGGTTTAGGATTACCTGATTTGAATGGATATTTTAGAGCTACACAGCTAAGGCTAATATGCATAATGCAAGCAGAAATCTATAATTCAAAGTGAAAAGTGATGAGATGGGGAGGATTCAAGAAATAAGGAGAGTGAGATTTTGGATGCAGATCTTTAAGGAAAGTCACAACAGCCATACAGAATATTCATAAAGCAGCAGAAAGTATTCTAAGAACAAAGTCAGTTCAAGTATGGAGAAGGGAGATTTTGCCTGTCGGGATGACTGCATTTTAGAGTACAAAGGACAGGAAAAAAAGGGGCTACAATTTGCTGGAGAAAACTGGAAAAGGTACCAAGGTACTGGGAGCAAATATTGCTCTCTCTCTCTCTCTCTCTCTCCACCTAACCCCCTTAACTCACCACCCTTCTTCCCGTTGATTAAATGTAACTCTATTCCCTTCCTTTTTTGTTCAATTTCTCCTCTTAAATAAATGTTCTCATAACTTTTCTTTCCCTTGCTTTCCTCATACTTGCATCACACTTTTCTTTTAACACTTGGCCTACTCTACTGATTTCCCTATTCTGTAATTATTTTCCTCTGTTCTCTCTGCCTTGTTTCTATAAAATAAATACACACTTTTATGACATCACTCTATTTACTATATTGTGGAAGTATTATGCCTGTATCAATGTAGGGTCCACCTGACTTAGAGAAAGTCTCCTTACTAAAATATAATTTATTAAGCCAATAAGTAAAATTGTTTTAACTTGTATGTAAAAGTGATTGTTGCATTGTGGTATTCTTGTGTTGATTGACTGTTCCTGGAACATATGAAATGTCCTACATTGTTGTGTAATATACTTATGTAATCTATGTAACTAATGTAATCTTTACTAATTGTCTTTGGAGCTTTTCTCAATGGGCCTGTGCTGAAAACGGGTACCCGCCAAGTCGGACCATCCCAGTAAACAAATGTCACATAAATAAATAAATCAGTACATAACATAATTAAACAGGGAAAGATAATAAAATGGGAAAAGATCACAAACACATTTGAACTACAGGCTAGAGATTGCCTTCTCTATCAGGGATTGATTTCAGAGTATAGACACCTGCTATGGTAGAGTTTTTAGTTAAGCCTAGAGCAGAAGCTGCTGTTAAAAAGGGATAATTAGTAGGACATATAAAATATTGTACAATAAATACAGGAACTAATCAGAGGAGGTTAGAAAAGATTGAGAAGAGAGATTGCATAAGCAATTCACAAGGAAACAATGGAAAAACATGTATATGGCTCCCAAGACAAAGTCTAGAGGATTTAAGATTTTTGCTTGAAAATGTTTGCATGGATAAAGCTGGTACTAAAGAAGTTTTCCGCAGGTAGATGTCAAATGTTGGAAGTGTGATAGGCAAGAAACAGGTAAATATATTTTGGGAGTGTAATGAGCTGGCAGACTATAAAAATTCCTTACAGAAATATTGGGTGAGCAAATGGGCATAACTAAGAAATGATTTTTTGAGCTACAATGCAGGATCTGAATTGCTTAGACATATTAAAGCCTTGTTAAATTTAATTTTGGTGGCTGCCAAAAAGAAATTATTAGAAAATCGAATGTCAAAATCTAAATCCATCTAATTTGAGGTATTCAATATTATGATAAAGATAAAAGAACCAGAAATGGGATCTTTAATAAGAGTGGGAGCAAATTGCATAGAAAAAATGTAAATTGTGGGAACAATAAATGCAGAATAAAATTTTGGAAGGTGGTGGGGTTTAAGGGAAGGAAGGAAGGAATTGAAGCATTTTTGTAATGTTGGACTGATGATAGTTATAAAAAACTCTTATGATGCATAATGTTTATAACTAGGAAAATGTTAATATGGTTTGTTTTCTGTATATAAATGTATGTCTGTGTATGTCTTAAGTGATGATTCAATAAAGGTATTAAAATTATTATTCTTTCTATTTTTGTGTATTTAAAAATATATTTTTTTCTGTCAATGCTTACAGTAATTCCTGTGTGAATTTCTGCTTGTAGCAGTGTTTATTTTGGCTTCTGTCTTTGACAAAAGTTAGGTTGTACTGCTTTGGAAGATTTTTTTGGTATTTTCCTCGGAAGTGCAGTATGCATGTGTAGTGTTAATCATTACAGGTCTATCTTTGCTGTTGTTACTCTGCTTTATTTTCATCTTTTAAGGAAAATATTGCAGAACTTCAGTTGTTCAGCATTTATACATTATTCACTATATAAAAGATTCAGCTCTGTTTGTTTTTAGCAATGTATCATAATTTTACCACAAGTGAAGGTATTTGAATGTACTGTGGAGATTTTATTCTCTCTGACAAGAAATTTTAGTCATTTAAATTGCTATTAAAAGTTATTTTCTGGCAGCTTAACATGGTTAAAGTGTGTGGAGTTAATTTTTAACACTGGTTTGGCATATTGGTTGCTTTAATCTTTTGACTTTGTATATTGGAAATTATTCAAATTCTGTTAGTTGTAAAAGACTCCTGAAGACATTTCAAACTGTTTTATTGTAAAAATATCAGAATATGGCAGAGATTAGTTGTGTGAAGACATGCTTATTACTAGAAACTTATTGTGATACATTATCTAGTACTGTCAGTTTATTATTCTGACTGGTATTCTCTCTTTTGAGTTGATGGATCCTAACTCTAGTACTTCGTCATCAAATTTGGTTGTTACTTAAAAAGAAAAAAAAAAAAACAAAAGAAAAAATATGCTTCAGTCTATGGTTAGTGATTCTGTTAAGGCCACTACTCAGCCTGCAGACCATTTACCTTTTCCCTGTCTCCCTGTAGTGTAGCTTTGCTGGCCTCTATATACCAGTGGTTAGATACATCTTCTGGGCTGTTCCAGTACCTGGCACAAGCATGGGAGAGGGAACCCTTTACATGCAGGACTAGTCTATGGGAGAGGGAACCCTTTACATGCAGGACTAGTCTCAAGTAAGAGATGCCTTTCCTGACATAATACCCCATCCTCAGATATTTTATTCAATAGTGAAATTCACACGAAAAAGAAACAGAAGCTTCACAGCACTGCTGATAATCAGATTATATCAGTTTATAAGGCTAATGGGGTTTCTTTGGCTAAGGGTGGTCTGCAGACAGCTACTTATGGTGGCTTTGTTCTCATACGTGGCTGTAGTGCTAGTTTGGCTAGAGGCCATTCTATTATTTCAGATAATGATGTGGACGATGGTGATTTCCTAGTTGACATGGAGTGCAGTCAGTCTGAGTCTTTACAAGATGAACCTGAGTTTAACTCCAAACAAGTGTTAACTCTTCATCAGATGGTTTCTACATTTATTGATATTTTTGCTTGGGAGCAGTTGGGAAGTACCCCAGAGCTAGGCAGGGTATATAACTATAGAGGATTAAATGCCCAATTATGTGGCTATCCTCTCTCTTTTATTGGCCTTGGAAGATGCTTATGAAGCTGCCTGCAGGACAACAGTATCTATTCCAGCAGTCCCTAAAAAGCTTCAGAGAAAATATAGGGTCTCCTCAGATATTACAGGTCTCTTTTCTTGTGTGACTGCTGAACCAGCTGTAGTCACCTCAGCTGCCTGCTCAAATAAAAACTCTTTGGCTTCATCTAATCCACCTCTCCCTGATAAAGAGGAAATGGTTAGATCTTCAGGGCAAAAGGAAATCGCTTTATAGTAATCTTGCCGTTAAAATGTTACATTATTAACGCTATATAGGAACATTTATTTTACAGTGTGAATACACTTTAGATGGTTTTGCTGCATCCTTATCTGCAGAATAAAAATCTTATACACATGAAATTGTTTCTGATTTGACTCAGATTTCAAAACATGCTTTGAGAGGTGTGTTTGAATTTGTAGGTACATTCTAGAGAAATGCTGCTTCTACTGTTATTTTAAGACTGCATGTTTGGTTACACAATCAGAACTTATTTGATTACTTAAAAGCCAGAACTTTGAAAGCACCATTAAGTTCTGAATTGGTGTTTGAGCTTTCTGTTACAAAGATTCTGAAACAGTGGAATGATAGAGGCAAATTAATGTATGGTGTATCTAGGATGTTTCATGTACTCAAGTTCTTCCCAAACTAGGTGTCTTCTTTCAAGGGGCAGAACAAACAAAAATTCCAGTCAAACAAAACTCAGGGATCCAAAACAAAATGTTAGTAGGATAATTCTTCAAAACCAACTAAGAGGAGTTCTTTTCCGAAAAAAGGATCAACCCCCCTGCAAAGAAATGACTATGCTGAGTTACAGAGCACCCTTACCCCCTTCTGCTCTCTGTCTTTGCCTTTTTTCCCTGTCCTTCTCCTAGGGTCTATTTCAGCTCTGCAGCCTGGACACACATTGTCTTGGATGAATGAGTTCTATAAATAATTTAGAGACAATACAATTGGCAGTGATTAACCCCCCTCTCTTCAGAGAAATTCCCTCATATCTGCCAGACCAGATGGAGCTGTTTCTTCCAGTGCTCCATTACATGGTAGAAGCAGGGGTCATATAACCAGTGCCTGCAATACACAAAGGCTAGGACTTCACTATGGAATCAGTTTGGTACCAAAAAGGAGCACTCCTGGAGACCTGTCCTAGGTTTGTCCTTTCTAAATACCTTTGTAAAAGTTTGGAAATTCAAAATGCTCACTAGTCAGTCCTAGCACTGTTTCCAGACCACTGTTTTGTGGTGACTATAGATCACAGGGATGCTTATCATCTTATTCCTATTGCTCCCAGTTTTAGGAATTTTTTAAGATTTGCTGTGTCTGGCTTACATTATCAGTTTACATCATTACCCTTTTGACTATCTACTGTACCTCATGTGTTCACAAAGTGTCTGGTTCCCATAGTTGCCTGTTGATTACAGAACCCTAGGCATCTACATTTTTTCCATATTTAGATGACTTGCTGATTTGTGCAGATTCTGTATCCAGGTGCTTGGAGTCATTCAACAAGGTTGCATCCTCCCTTTCCCATCTGGGCTTTAAATTGATCCTTCAAAAATCCTTCCTCACACCCTCTCAAGAAATTGTTTTACTGGAGTGTTGGATAGACACAGTAAAAATGATTGTCTTCCTTCTATAAAACAAAAGTTCTGACTTATCAAGGCACTTTCTTGAATTTCTCTCTTGTAGACATGGCCACAGCAAGAGAGTTCATCAAAATTCTAGGCCTCATGGCATCAGTGATCCTCATGTTACCACTAGCCTAACTACACATGAGAAAAAACTCAGTGTTACATGAATAATTGTTGGACCTTGCACCTTTATCCTTTAGATTTCCAGGTACTGGTACTAGGAACTATGAAGCAGCAACTGCAGTGGTGGAGGGATCAACTGTGTCTGAATCCAGGACTCCCTTTGTCCCTTCAGACCCCAGTCCAATCTGTCCAGATGGACTCTTACAATTTTGTGTGTCTATGGGGGTCCAAGTACAAGGATTGTGAGATCCTCAGGACATACTAAACACATAAACATAAAATAAATCTTGGCAGTGGTTCATGCATTAAAAGTTTTTCACTTATAGACTCCAAGTCCTCTTCTAACGGTCACAGAGAACACTATTGTGATATGGTACCTGAAAAGCAAGGAGTTATAAGGTCATATCCTCTTTGCTGGTTGGCAGTGATGGCCTGGGAGCTGGCTCTACATCATTCTCTGATTCTTTGGGCCACATACATTCACTCAAAGCAAAACACAGTGGCAGAGGACAGACCCTTATGATTGGACGCTGCATGCAGAGGTCTTCCAGGACTTGGTCCAGATGTGGGGAACACATCAAGTAGATCTGTTCACCTCCCTTCAAAACAGACAACTAACAAATTTTGTTCAAGACATCCTTGCTTGAAAGACAGGTGCTCTGTTATTCACATGGTCGGGAGTGTTCCTGTATGCATTTTTAACCTGTCTAATGATTCCCAAGGTACTGCTAAAGATTCAGAAGGTATTGCCAAAGATTATTGTGGTGACCCCTTCTGTTGGTTCTCCTTTTTAATGGTATTGTTCAAGAGCAATTACCAAAAACTTTCTCACAGAGTAGATATGCTCTCACAACATCAGAGGCAAATGGTGCAACCCACCTTAGAGCAATTGTAACTGATAGCTTGAATGATTGGATTTTGATACCTTTTAGGTATTGTTCCACAACGATGAGCAGCACATATTTAAGGAGACAAGATATCCTGCAAGTAAAAAATCTTACATTTACAAATGGAAAAGGTTTTTTAGGAGGTACCTAGCCTTTTCTAGGTGGTACCTAGTCAATAACAGAGGTCCTGAAGGGGTTTTTGATCCCTCTGGTTTGAAATATTTATGTGAGCTACTTAGAGATGGCATGTCGTGTGCTTCTATCAAAGTGCAACTTGCTGCTGTTTCAGCTTGTCTGCCCATGGAGCTACCTCCTTCATGCTTTTTTGTGGTCAGTTTATGAAAGGAGTGTTACATGTGAGAGCCCCTCAAAAGCAAACTCCTCAGCTTTGATCTTGAAGTACTGACCTTACCTCTTTTTGAACCTTCCTCTCAGGCTGATTTATGGTTTATTATTTGGAAGACTGTTTTACTCATTGCTCCAACATCTCCAAGCTCTTGTGGTGGGCCAACCCTGTCTGATTTTTACAAGGATTTGGTTGTGTTACAAGCTAATCCATTATTTATGCCTAAAGTTTTTTTCTGAATTTACCTCAGATCAAGCCATCAATCTCCTAGTGTTCTATCCTGATTTAAAAACAAGGGAGAAAAGATTCTTTATAACTTGGATGTGCACAGGCAGCTCAGGGACTATCTTGACAAAACAAAGCCCTGGACAGATGTTTTTCTTTACAAGGGTTAAGAAAGCTCAGTCTGTCACTGACAAATTTTTGCATAATAGTTGTTCTCTTTCTGTTGTTCCCATCATGGTAATTCTCTTCTAAGTAAGGTTAAGGCTTGCTTGACTAGGGCTTTGTCCTCCTTGATGTCATAGTGGAAAAGGGTGAACTCTTGAAGCAGTCTAGATGCAGCAACCTGTTTCTCTGTTCATATCTTCACAAGACACTACAGACTGAATTCCTTTTCAAGGTCAAGAGCAGGCTTTGCTAATACCAATCTCCAGGATCTCCTGGATCCTTATCTTTCTACCTCCTAGGTAGGGTAAGCTTAGGAAGTCTACCCAAAATGCCACTGAAGCAGTGGGAATGATGAACATAGTACAGCTGCACAAGTTCTACGTATTTGATGTTCAAATTCTTCACTGATTGAGTAACAGCAACCACCCACCATCCCCTCTTTGATCCAGTTATTGTTGGATTTGTTTTTTATATGGTATTGTGACTGACTTCAAATTTGCTCTTGCTAGATGATTCTGACTTCAGGTACTTTTCTCTCCTTTGTGGAAGAGAAAACGCTTGAACACTCAGGTCATGTGACATCTGTAGGCTTCTGTCTCTTGGGATATGCTCTTTCAGTCAGCTGCCACAGGAGGAGAGAGAGAGAGAGAGAGAGAGAGAGAGAGAGAGAGAAAGAGAGAGACAGAGAGAGTGGAGTCTGAGCTTTTGAAAGCTGGCCAGTATGGGTTACCTTGGCAGATGACCCAAAATGCACTGAAGCAATGAGGAATTCTAATGTCAACTGTTACACATAAGTAGGACTTGCACACCTGTACTTTTCTGCATCTCAAAAGGAGTCTACCTGCAATGTATAAAGGAACAAATGAAAACATTTCTCGGCATGGGCAACAGCTCTGGGAATAGACCCTTCTAATATCTCTATTCTAGATGTACATGATTTCCTTTTACAACCTTTTTCTTCAGGTCCAGTTTCTCAACCGTCAAAGTACAACTGACTATTATCTCCAACTTACACCAAGGTATTGACGCCTACTTCTTGTCTTCTCATAGGCTATGTAAAGCCCTCCTCAAGGGAACTGTTGTACTTCATCCTCTGAATAGAGAACTAGTTCCTCTGTAGGACCTAAGTTTGAAGCTTTAACTAAATCTTTTTTTTGAGCTAGCATCTTCCAATTCCTTGAAATTTCTCTCTTGGAAGTCCTTGTTTCTTGTAGCTATAACTTTGGCCAGGAGAATTTCTGAGCTCCAAGCCGTTTACTCTTCCACATCTTATCTGGTGTTTCACAAGGACAGAGTTTCATTATGCAAGAATCCTTCCTTTCTTCCTAAGGTGACCACCAACTAAGAAAGTGAAGATGTAGATCCATAGATACCAATGCTCGTACACGGGATGATTAAGATTCTTTTATTCAACAAAAATGACAGGTTTAGCGCTTTCAACTGGGGAATCCAGTCTTCATCAGAACAATGTAATAAGACATTTTACAAGTATATATAGTCTCCAAAGCTGTTTCAATTTGAAAAGACTGCCAAAACCATTAAAGCTGTACTATCCAATTTCCTTTGAATACATACATATCCTAACTTTAAAATGTTATCATGTATTCAAATGTACAAATATAATTATTAATATAAATATTTCTATTGCAAAAAGTGTATCTCACTATAATCACCTATAGTATGTACATTATATTCAAAACATTATATTAAAAAACCTGTAGTATGTACATTATATTAAAACAAGTGATACCTATTCTATTATATAAATGAATCCAAATATCTTAATCCACATACTGTGTAGTGTACTTACTATCTCGTTTGAATGTATCTGATCAATTGTTGATGAAATATATTAACTGTCTAAAAATATAGACAAAATAATAAACGATGTGTATATGGGGGCTGAATAAATGTCACAATAAATATGTCTACTTTATAACTCAAAATATAAAGATGTTCCAATCAAGAATACAATAGGTATTATAGATACGTTTTTATTCAGATTTTTTATAATATTGTACTACAAGTATTATAAAATATGTATCATTTAACATCTTGATTGGAACATCTTTATATTTTGAGTTATAAAATAGACATATTTATTGTGACATTTATTCAGCCCCCATATACACATCGTTTATTATTTTGTCTATATTTTTAGACAGTTAATATATTTCATCAACAATTGATCAGATACATTCAAACGAGATAGTAAGTACACTACACAGTATGTGGATTAAGATATTTGGATTCATTTATATAATAGAATAGGTATCACTTGTTTTAATATAATGTACATACTACAGGTTTTTTAATATAATGTTTTTAATATAATGTACATACTATAGGTGATTATAGTGAGATACACTTTTTGCAATAGAAATATTTATATTAATAATTATATTTGTACATTTGAATACATGATAACATTTTAAAGTTAGGATATGTGTGTATTCAAAGGAAATTGGATAGTACAGCTTTAATGGTTTTGGCGGTCTTTTCAAATTGAAACAGCTTTGGAGACTATATATACTTGTAAAATGTCTTATTACATTGTTCTGATGAAGACTGGATTCCCCAGTTGAAAGCGCTAAACCTGTCATTTTTGTTGAATAAAAGAATCTTAATCATCCCGTGTACGAGCATTGGTATCTGTGGATCTACATCTTCACTTTCTTCCTAAGGTGGCAACTGAATCTAATTTAAATCAACTCATCCACCTGCCAATCTTTTTTCCACTCTCTGAAACATTAGATGTTCATACTTCATACAGTAGATGCTCATTGACAGTTAATATTTTACCTACAGACAACTATGTCCTTCAGGAAAGATTGTCAACTGTTGTTGTGCCCTTTGCTGCAAACAAACTTGATGCCTAAGTTTCCTAGGTCACCTTGTCCAGATGGATCTAAATCTGTATTAGAGTTGTTTATTTCACCAACAATTGTCCTTTGCCATGTAGGTCTAAAGCTCATTCTAAGAGGTCAGATGCTACTACTTTTGCCTTCTTCAGAAATTCTTAAATAGATGAATGCAGCTGCTACATGGTTCGCATTACATACCATTGCAAAATATTAAAGCTGGACATAATTTTAAGATCGAGGGCTCCCGTTGGAGCCACGGTCCTCAAGGGTCTCCTGTCTTGATGTCACCCAGGTAATGAATAGCAGGGGATACTGACCCACATGTCAGATCTGATGGGTTGTGTGTATAGGATATGGTAACAATGTACTTAATACAATAAGGGATTCTTTTATCTACATCTGTCTCATACAAGAACTCTTCCTCTGTCTCCTTTCCAGTTGTTAGCTGCAAAGGTCCTGAGGGATCTCTTACCTCCTTATCACATTCTTCTTCACTATTAGGTGAGAAACTCTATCTGAAGCAGCTTCATCTATAGGAATATATACTTGCATTACCTACAAGCATGGTTATTGCAGCATGCATTGCCCTTCAGCCATTTATCTGCTAAACTGTTGATGGATGGTCTGGTCCCATTCCTTGTCTGCCCATATTCCCGATTCCAGCCCTCATGTATTATCCATCCTACTGTCTGCAGGTTGCTATTGAGTAGCAACCCCCCTGAAAAAAATGTAAACATCCATTCTCCATCCCACCTGCTCCTGACCTTTGTATCCTTATCACAGTTGACATAGAACATTTCTTTCTTTTACTTTATAGAACACTTCAGTAATCTCTCTCTCCTGAAAATCTACCAACTGTACTGTAGAAAACTCGATAGTTCAATAATCACTTCACTGGTGATGGTTGTTTATATCATTGCTATCACTTGGCATTTAGAACAGTAATTATACAAAGTAAGCAGTTTTGGTTAAATGTTTTTGAAATGTGCAAGCAATGTAATGTGCTAATTGACCTAGAGTGTATAGTGGGGCCTGTTTCTGCCTTTGCACATATGCATGGAAGGCCATTGACCAGTTTGTGCATGCATGGGCAGCTGCACCTCCATACCTATATGCTTTTTTAGAGCAATCAATGGCACATAGAGCATAATGCCACATGGGTACCCTCATTTGCTGTGCCTTGGTATGTTAGTATGCAGTATAAATGTTGACAGAGACATTGCACCATTTGTGACAGGAGCATCTCTGCCTTCCTCCATATCTGTTGTGATCACACTAATATTATCCTGACATTGGTTTACATCATGCTGCATTAACATACATCTGGTACCATTAATACCTTAGTACTAACCTAGGAAGTGGCTGTGGCTTCTAGAAGGGTTAAAATTAGAAGGGCATCTATGTAGAGTAGCAGAGAGGCAACGATCTTTCTTCAACTGCTGCATCTGCAACATTGGGAGGGCTTGCTGTGGGACTCACTTAAGGACTCTCCTCCATAAGATGGATGCCTAGTACTGTCTTGCCAGAGCTGCAAGTGATGCCAAGGGCATTACCCACTCTATCAGTGCCTACATCAGTACTGTGACCGGAAGAGGTGCCATCTTCACTTTCTCTACCAACAGGAAGATGAGTTAACTATGAATACCTGATGACTGATTTTGCAAAAGTAGGCTTGATTTTACACATATAAGTAGTTACACATGTTCATGGTCACTCTTGTGTTTTTTTTTCTTTTTCTTTTTTCTGTTTTGTAGCATATGATGAGATACTGGAGGACCAGCTGATATGCCAGAGGAACCAAGCACACCTGTTCAGGCCTTGGGGTATGCTCTTGGAAATTGCTATCATGCTTGTATATCTATGAGGCATCTGCTTTACTCTTCTTATTTACAATATTGTGAAGCAGTGCCATTATCACTTAGCATTTTGTTTGCTTTATGTGCCGTATAACCAATAATTGCATGTATGACTGTGTTTATCTACTTCCTTGTTGCCAGGTATTCTCAGCAGTGAATGAATATTGCTGAATGGGAAGACCTTGTGTGTGACATTGCAATTAAGGGTGTAGTTCTCTGCTTTGGTATATGTGCACTTGGCATCGTTCATTGCCTCATACTTATCTCACCATGAAGCAGGTAATGCACACTGCTCTTGTCAGCCTGACATGTTATACTGTTTAACTGCCTACTCCACTGTCTATGGCTGTCATTTACTCCTGGCATACAATGATCATGTAGATGTTGGGCTACTGTGTAATGATGCAAGTGAGCTGACAAATGTTGAAGTGCCATATTACCACAAAATTATGTGTTCTTTGGGTATTCATATTAGTACTCTGGGGCAAGCTAGCTATGACTTGCTGCCATTCTGTGCCATGCATCCAGGAATTTGCTACATAGTGTATGCCACCTTTTTCTATCTTCCTCAGGGCTGTACAATTTATTTGTTCAGTGGGATCATTTCTGTCTTATTTCTATGCCCATTGCATTCACACTGATTGAAACTCCTCCACTGTGCCACTGTCCTACACACCAGTGACATGGTAATTCATAGGTTCATAGGTTGGTACTAGGCTATCGGCCCTGGGGCCTATACAAGCCTAGCCATAACAATTCCCTGGCTATTTCTTCTCACACTATTTACTTCCCTGGACCCCTGTCTAGCAGGGTGACTGACATGATCCCCGGGGTGAATTTCCTTTCTCCCATCCAATCATCAAGGTTCCTTTTGAAGAGGGCCAAAGAGGCGTTCTGCTTGACATGTATGGGCAATCTATTCCAGAGTCAGGGGAGCCTCTGGGTCAGGAACCTATCCCTCCAGCATGTTTTGTTTATTGTGATGATAAGGTTTAGATCCCTGGAGCATGTGGCTCTGAGGGAGTGGGAGTTCTTTAAGTGTAGCATGTCCAATAGCTCTGGGTTTGACATGGCCTTGTATGTTAAGCAGAGATCGCCTCGGAGTAGATGATATGTGACAGAGTATAGCTGGAGTTTTTTAAGGTGGTCAGCATAGGGCATCTGCTTTTGGCCTGTGATTCTTTTAGTGAGGTATTTCTGTGGCCTTTCCAGTTGTTGCAGATGTCTTGAGAGGTACATACCAAATTGGGCATTGTATTCTATAATGGGTCTAATGAGGGATGAGTACAGTGGGACAATGACCTCCTTTTTTCTAGATGAAAAGCCCTTAGTGATGAGGTGTGCCACATAGAAGGATTTCCTGACTGTTGTTGTGATGTGGTTATTGAAGGTGAGACCACTGTCCACCTGTGTCCCTAATTCCCTTATCACACTTTCAGTATTTAGTGCACTGCCACCTATGTGGTAATTCACAGGTACATGTTTTTTCCCAAAGGGGATAACTATACATTTCTTGGCATTGAGCTTGAGCCCATGGCTCTGGAACCAAGCATCTGTTTCTGTAAGGCCCTTTTGTAGAGTATCCACATAATTTGGGGATTCAATAATGGCTCCCAGTTTGTAGTCATCTGCGAACTTTGTTAGCCAGAGTCCCTTAGTGTCGGCCTGTACTTCAGAGAAGTAGATGCCAAACAAGAGAGGTCCCAGGACTGAACCCTGAGGTACTCCACTTATCATTTGTCTGGAGCTGTATTTGGAGTCAGCTACTTTTACAGTGTGGGTTCTTTCAGTAAGCCAGTTGGCAACTCATCGAGTGATGTTGGGATTAATGACCAGCTTAGTAAGTTTATCTATGACTCCAGAGTGGGGGATGGTGTCAAAGGCCTTGACAAGGTCCAGATAGGCTGTGTGGACTGCCTTGCCCTTGCCCACGGCTCTGGAGACTGAATCGATGAAGTCAATTGGGTTCAGGAGACAAGATTAGCCCTTCACGAATCCAAACTGGGTGGGGTCCAGTGTTTGAAGGTTGCCAATGTTTTTGTTTATAAGTTCCATGATAATACATTCCATGGCCTTGCAGATCAGGCTTGTCAGACTGATGGGGTGGTAGTTCTCGGGATCCAAGGCGGATCCCCCCTTGGAGTGAGATAACTGTAGCTGTGTGCCACTCAGTGGGCATGAAGCCTGTGGTGAGGGTATGATTAAACATGACACTTAGGTGAGGTGCCAGTTCATTTTGTAGTTCATGTAGTACACAGCCCAGGATGTCATCTGGCCCCATGGATGCTGTATTCTTAGCTTTGGAGAGTGTGTTTTTTACCTGTGTGGCCACTATTACCGGGATTTGGCAATCTTCCGGTATTGAGATGGGCCATTTAGGGGGTGAGAGGGGGGTGAAGTTGTCACTGAATCGATATGCCAGGATATTGGCAATATCCTTGGGATCAGTATATTTAATGCCATTCTGTTGTAGCTCAGAGCAGATCTGAGCATTGCCATTTAGATTCTTGACATAGTTATAGAATGCCTTGTGGTTGTCTTTGGAATCTTTGGCAATTTTATTTTTGTAACTAGCTTTGGAGGATTTTATGAGGGATCTCAGCTTCTTACTGAGGCTGGTAAGGGAGGTTTTCGCATACTGGGATTTTCCTCTTTTCTGCAACAGTTTCTTCCTTTTGTTGTAAAGTTTGTTTTTGGCAGGGGACCATCAGATTTGCTTCCTTTTTTTGGAGGAGAGCATCTTGGTTCTTTTTGGGATGGCACGATTCATACAAGAGTGGATGTGCTCGTATAGTGCCTTAGTGTAGAACTCAGCAGTCAAACTTTCAGTTCTCGTCTGCATGGGTGTCATGAAGTTTGTAGTTTCTGACTTGAGTAGCATGAAGTTGGCTTTGGAGAAGTTTTTTATGGAGGTTTCCTTACTGGGGGGTGGGGATGGGATGTGGATGTTAAGGGTGATTAGCTTATGGTCTGACCTGACCAACGAGGGGGTGACCATAGTTGTGGAGCATCGATTTCCCATGCTGGTAATGACCAGGTCTAGGATATTGGAGCCCCTGGTGGGACTATTGATTAGTTGATCCAGGGCATTGGAATTTATGAATTCCAAGAACTGTTGGGCAAAGGTGTTGGCACATGAGTAGTTTTCCCAGTTAATGGCAGGGTAGTTGAAATCACCCAGTATTAATGTGTTTGGTTGTATATTAATATTTTCCAGTATGTTTAGAAAGGTGTAGTGAGACTCTTGGGGCATGGTGGGGGATCTGTAGCAAGGTACAATTTGGATTGCAGTCTTTCCTAGTGTTAGTTGCACCTGTAGAATTTCAGATGCATTGTGTTGGGCAACTAACCTGGTGGTATGAATATCCTTGCTGAATATGAACACTCCTCCACCTTTAGTGTTTCGATCCTGTTTGGTGGCCAAAAAGTGTGGTAAGAGTTGTAGCCTGGTATTGCAGGGGTGCTCTTTGGAGCCTTGAACCAGGTCTCAGTTACTGCACAGATATCAATGTTCTCCATTTTTAGGAGTGCCTCGAGAGAGTGCATTTTGAGGTTTAGACTTCTAGCATTGAGTAGCATTACCTTCAGATTTTGCATGCTTGTACCTGTTACGGTGGTGGTATTGTCCTTTGAACTTTGCCTAAAAAAGGCACTATAGGGGTGGCAAGAGCCTTCGCCAGTAACCTGAATCTCAGGGGCAACGGCTGCAGACCATCTCTGGCAAAGCAGCATGGTCTGTCGATCATGTCATCCCAGGCAGACAGATACTGGATCCCCTTTGAATGACACCAGAAGCTTAGCCAATTGTTGAAGTCAAGCATTTTGTCCTTATATTGTAGTATCATTCTGGGCGAAGGCAGGATGCTACTCAGGGCTAGGGTCATACCTGCCCAGGCCACATGATCTGAGAGCTGGTCCATGTCTCTTTTCATGTAGTCCAGGGAGGTACGTCTCAAGCCATTCACTCCAACATGGTCAATGACAGAGTCATATTTGTACTTGTTGTGGAGTGACTTGAGTGCATGAGTTATGTGGCGGATCCTGGCACCCGATAGGCAGCTCACTGTAATTTTCTCCTTGTTCAGCCTGGTGAGTGGGACATCAGTGTGCCTGACTATAGAGTCACCTATGACTAAAGTGTTAGGTACGTTGTCTTGCCTTAGGGGCTGTTGCTGGGTGGCACACTGGTGTTGTGAGCTATGTGACACTTTGGTTGTGATTGGTGTTTGTTTGCGTTTCAGCTTCGGAGGTCCTTGTTGCTTGGGCAGGTTACAGTTAAGGGCCTCCGCCTATGTGGATTTAATGTTGCTATGTGTGGTTGCTGGTGGTGTGAGTTTAGAAGGGCTATGTGTTGCTTGAGGTGTAGTGCGTGTGTTAACCTTCTCCTCTTGACTGTCTAGCACAATCTTGGGTGGAGAGAGCTTTGCTTCCAGTTTGGCTATGTAAGTGCATCTCTCACAGGTTGTAGTGTTGGGTGGTAGGAGGAGAGGGTTGTCTGTGTACATGAGGCATTTGCTGCATTGCCCCAGTATGCCCAGATTCACTAGGTGGACAGGAGAAATCAACGGAAGCTGACCCTTGGACATGCCTGGTTTGATGCTTTTTTTTTGAAAAATACAGGAGCTGTTTTCCCTTACCTTAGCAAGGTACTTTGCAATTATAGGCTCAGTATATCCCACCTTGTAGTCTACATGGATCTGTAGTAGGTGTGTCTCAGGCTTTTATATCTCTTTTATATTGCTATTGTGCAGGTGACTGTATTTTCTTCCATCCTGCACCTGTACTGAACAGTACAACCTAGTGACCATTGCTTTTGCTTTGTTTTTCTCTTTACTGATGTCATGCATTTGATTTTAATACTTTCCTTTGTTGTTTTATTTCTCTCCATTTACACTTGTATTTAATGCAGTGTCAGATGCTGAGCTGAAGTTGGTGAGGTAGCGGCCACCATGCCCTTCACCTGTCTTCCTGTCTACTTCCGACCCAGCAGTCTCCAGGAAATTCTCTCTTCTCTCTGTTTCTGCAGGGTGGTGAAGATCATCCTGCATGGGTAATCAGGAGGGTTCACTGGTGCCCTCTGGTGCTGCTTATATGTTGTGGGTATAAGATCTTCATTGAGGAGTGTCACCATGAGGTCCTACTTGGTCACCCAGTGGGAGGTGGAAGGACTAGTGATGGCTGTGGTGGACCAGTGGCTAGACACCCAAATTGCCACACTGGAGTGTATCCTCATGTGACTTGTAGAGTCACACAGCTGTATGGCCCTGACCACTGGGCCACCTGTGGATGGGTCCAGCCATAACCATACCTCTCAAGCGTACATCATTACGAGGAATGTTCCTCATTTTGGGTCTTAAAAAGTCCATGTTCCTCAAAGTTCCACACTGAAAGGGTCTGTGACACATTCAGTGTTAGGAATTTTTTAACTGATATCCATGGCAAATAGTACTGAATCGTTAATTCATCAGAAGAACTTTTTATAACTATAAAATAGTATATTTTAACAACTGTGTGACCTTTCTAGTTGAAGTTGTTAGCGAGCTGTTAAAAAGTGTTTCACATTTTGTCCATTTGTGCCACATTTTGAGAGGCAGTGTTCCTCATTTAGGAGATGGAAGGTTGAGAGCTATGGCCATAACAGTCAGGGAGGCGACTGTATTCTAGTTGAGTCTACCTATGTGCAGCTTGTTAGTCAGCCTTCACCCCACCCTGTTTCCTTTCCTTATATGTCACATCCTGTGTCCAGTTTGTTGTCCACTCCTCTGCATTATCAGTTGTCCTTTCTCTGTCTTTGTCTTTAATTTGTGACCTCCTACATTTCTGTTAGCGTGCCTCCTGTGTTTGTCTGTCTTTTATGTCCGTTGTCTGCCCCTGCACCATCCCTAGATCCTCCTTCCTAACCTCACCTTGTCCGTAATACTGTCCCTTCTACAATTCTTAGAAAAAATAATGGGAGCCTCTATTGCAAAAAAAAAAAATAAATAAATAAATAAATAAATAAATAAATAAATAAATAAATAAACAAACAAATAAATAATACCCTTTCTCCCAGCCCTGAACCACTCTTCCTTTCTTCTTGTCCTTTTTTGTGCTTCTCTGCTTGTTTTCCCTTTCTGACTGTCTTTTCCCCTCATTTCTTTCTAATTTAAAATATATGTTCATAGCAGGGACTTTGTTTTGCAGTCTTTGTCTGAGCATTCAGCTGTGCCTAGGGCAGTGCATCAATGCACATGTGAATGCTTATCATAACTGCATCAGCCAGTGTTAAGAACCAGCTTGAAAATCAGTAGTTTTATGATGCATGCTCCCAAGTAGAAGCAGACAAAAGATGACAGATGTAAAAGTTAATAACCACTGGACAATAAACTGACCAGGGAGAAGTGTAGCTCAGTATAAGAAAAAGCTGATCCAGAATGAAGCCGTATAAAAGTGAAGGCATTACAACTTATAAGAGGTGGCTACTACAGTGGTAGTATAGCTCAAGAACAATTAGCTTACGGATAAGTATAATGAAATGAAATGATATTAATGCACCACTACCATCAGACAGGGTACCTCTGCATGAAGCAAAATCATACCAGTAAGAATGAAATAAAAAAATACTTGGTTCTTAAAATAGTTGTTCAAGGAGTTTATGAGGATATGTATAACATTCAGGGTTCATAACATAACATGCAAGATCTAGATAAATCACTACTTGTTAAAGCAGATGTAACCATACAAAATAAAGAGAACAGCAGAGTACAAAAAGAAATATGACATTTAATTTGAAGGACAAGTTATAAGTATGAATGTGAATATAAACCCAGTAGAGAAAGTGGTCCAGTGATTCTAGTTAACTCATTACATCCTAGTGATGCCACTAGATGTTTCTGCAGTTACATAATATAGCCTGTTCATGTTCAAGTTTGGATTAATAATTTCAAAATTGTGCCACACATAAGTTATTGAAATATTTCATCTTAAAGAGTGCATGATGTGCAACACAACTGCACTGATATTTTATCTCTAATGATATTAATTGTTGTTACAACCAAGTAACAAACACAACTGCTTAACCTCATATGAAAGCTTACAGATGGATGAATAAAATGCTGCAGTATGTATGTAACTTGAATGATTACTGAGATACTGCAAGTTCTGTAAAAAATATTGCTCAAGTAATATTTACTGTGTTTATTATTTATTTATTTATTTATTTGACATTTGTTAACTGGGTTAGTCCGTCTGAGCAGAAGCTCATTTTCAGTGGGGACCCAAGGAGGAAAGCTCCAGAATTACACCAAAGAAAGTACAATTTAAAACAACAGTATCAATATATATATATATATATATATATATATATATATATATATATATATATATATATATATATATATATATATACACACACACAGGATATAAGTAGTTCAAAATATCAGTAGTTAAAGTTACAAAATCAATTATACAGAAAATTAACAATGACAATAAAAAAATGAGACCCAAAAGTACAATAAAGAGACTAACAAGTTTGCAACACATTTCTATTTAAGCAGAGTAGCAAGTTTGCAACACATTTCTATTTAAGCAGAGTAGCAAATTTGCAACAAATTTCTGTACAAGCATGCATAAAAAAACATATACAAACATTATAATGACCACTTAATGAACAGTACCATTGTAAAGATTTGTTTGTGCTGAACAATTTCTCATTTACACCATTATGGTTCCAAAGATATCAACATTTGTTTGAAATGTGTGTTTCTAACTATTTTGGCAAAAACTTCAGAAGGCAATTATTGGGAGCTGAGAGGTCCCTCTTCCAGAAATCCATTGGAGTGAATGGGTTAGACACTCAATTTATTCTAACTTTGTTTTGTGCGATAAATATTTGGAAATTAAGATTGTGTACATTATAGGACCAAAGGGTAGCATTCACTTTATTGCATGCTACACTTGTCCTAGTATGAATGCTTCCAAACATGAGTTTCTAATGTGGATACAGTACTTGACCAATCAAAGTGTGTTTTAATGAGGGATTCAAATTCCCTGAAATAAATTGGTTTGATAGCTCAGCTGTCTCTTGATATACTCAAATATTTCTTGACACCATTACCATTCATAGCTTCATGCAACTACTAGAGGAAAGCTTCGTATATCTGGTAGTTAATTCAGAGAACATTGTTAGTAACATTTAAATGTGTGAACAACCAGGAACTTCAGATCACAATGCTATTATGTTTGATTTAAAGTAACTGGCTAACACTAAACCATTCTTATAAAAATTGCAGTTATGGTAAACTTGATTTCACTCAGATAAGGAAGGAAGGATCTGTGCTTGAAGGAATAGTGATGTTTGTATGATAACATGTAAGTAGCTAACAGATATGACACCTTAGAAAAGTTACTAGATGACTATGTTAAATTTACAGCTAAAGTGACATGCAAATTAAATGCTAGGAATGACCTTGCCAAAGGATGGATCTTTAAACTATTAAAACTGCATTAAAAATGAAGAGAACCTCATATTTTTATAGGACATATCAAACAAAATGAAACAATTCAAACATTAACAATGATTCTAATGAACTTAAAAGTGAAATTTAACAGGAGAAAGTGGATTTGGAAAGTAGATTAGCCAGTTCAAAAAATAAAAATAATATTTTTTTCAATTCCTATAGGAAGATCAAGAAATCAGGTGTGATCAACATTTAGATCACTGGTGTAGTAGCCTAAGCTGTTTTGGTTTTACTTTAGTAACTGGACACCTTTCAAAACCGTCAAGAGCTCAAGGGAGCTCCAAATTTAAAGACAGGGCTCCAATTTAATCAGAACTCTTTTTTTGCCACCATGGTGAACTGTTTCAGCAAGCCCCACAGAACTGTTGGTTAGATAGTGATCCTTCAAGGCTGGGCAGATAAGTCCCCCATGGGGGGAAACCTTCCACTAAAATGTATTTTAATGAGGAAAGCATGCTTTTCTTTTTAAAATATTGTATTTGTTAGTAAACTGATTTTTTAATGACTCTCATTGCATTTATAAGGGAATTTATGTTTAAATGCTTTGTAAACATTTTGTGAAAAAAAATTCTGTTTTTTTACAGAATTTTCCTACAGGCTATGTATATTTGTATTCTTGGGGGCAGGACATTGTACTTGTAGGGTACTGTCAGTAGTTTACTTAATATGCCTGTTCATCAGGCTTCTGTATCTACCTTCAATGTCTCATTTTCAGTTTACTTATGGAGCAGATATTAATCTCTGCAGTTTTATCTTCCCATGCCTGCAAGAAGAAGGATGTTGCTAAAGGAGTTGTAGGTGTCAGAATGGCTCCTGTTGTGCCTCAGCTACTTGGGTGACTCCTCTGTGGCTGCTGTTGGCAGACCACTCATTGTTTCCCTCTGGCATTGCACCTGCAGCCACCAAGGATGAGGGGGCAGTCACAACCTCTGTGGCTATAGAGCTGCCCTTTATGAGCAAGGGAGAACCATTTTTGTTAGTCTCAGGGGAAGATATCCTGAATCTGGGATGAGTTTTCCTACATGGGTCAGTCATTTTCCAGGGAGTTTCCCATGAAAGGTGAACAAAGTGAGAAAATCATGTCTTCCCTTGTTTACATTTCTGTGGACAGGGAAGATTTGCTGGGATTTACTATGGAGCTGATTTCTGCTTTTTCCTTGACTACTACTGTTTTGGATAAGAAACAAAAAAGAGTTACTTCTCTTTCTGACATGGATTGTAAGTCAAGAGCAGACATTGTAGGGGGATGGTTATATTTCCAGAATTTCTCCTCAGTTTGAACATACTGATTCTGAGGAAAGTATGACTTCAGATTTCCCTCTAGAGGATATGTCTTTTTCTGAGAGTTTATATAAGATAGGAGATGTTTTTCAGTGAAAGGAGAATGAAATTCTGGTTGCCTAAAAATGTATTATGTTTTTTCACAGTTTGATATGCCTAAATCTGCAACTGTTCCACCTGTTTTGCATACTTTAGAAAATGTTTCTTTTTCTCACTGCTATCAGTTTACCTGAGGGTTAGCCTCCTGCCGCTAGGAAATCTGACAGGTGATACAGGGTTCCTCAAACTCGTAAGTATTTGTTTTCCACCCATAAGCAGATCCAGCAGTAATTTTTCTATCTAAAACTCTGCATTTGATAAATAGGTTACTGTTGTTAACTTCATTCCCTCTGACAAGGGTAGGAAAGCTTTTGACAAGATCCTAGGTAAGAGTTAGTGGTTACATATTAGTCTAACCTTTGTCTTGAAGTTAAAGGAGAACCGCATCCACATGCTCAAAAAACATGTTTAATTCATCATGGTTTTGTGTTTCCTACATTTTAGCACCACTCTGGGACTATTTACAGGTTTTTAAATATTTTTGTGCATGATTTCTGAGTCTGACCACATGGGTTCTGGCATCTTGATATGATTCTGATCGTTTACTCTGCTTCTAGGTTTCCCACAATGCAGTGCTTGTCTGTAGAAAATTACATCATGCAGGCCTCATTCTTCCTTAAGCTCTTGTCACTGCATTAATTTTACATGCATACACTGTTGTCTTTCAGTCAATTTTAAGTGACATTTCATGCCATTCAATGACTACTTAAAGCACAAACAGATGAAAATTCCACAGAACAGTCTTTCAAAGTGCTTTTTACTGCTTTTACTTTTTAGAATGGCTAAATTGCAGTCTTTTGTGAAGCCTGAATTATACTAGTTTGTCTCATCTCTCATCCCCTTTCACACCTAACTTCCCTAGCTGTCAAAGTGCTAAGGGTAATTTGAGCTGTTACCTGTTGTGATTGACAGCTCACAGTAGGAGACTTGACTCATGTACTGTTTCCTTGTTCTAGCTTTTACTTTCCGTATGGGTAGGGGAAGGACCTGGGAGCTGTGACATCACAGCATGGGTGGGTTTTTAGGATGGTCGTGATGTCAGATTGGGGAGGTAATTGGCCAGAAAACTACCTGTATTCATTGGCTTTGATGACATCAATGAATTGGAGACTGCAGCAAGCTTTTCCAGGACGGGCTAAAAGTTTTTTGAAAGTGAAACTACCACAGTACAATAAGGTACTGTTCTAGTGGAGAGAAACAGTTGATTTAAAATATTTTAAATGCTGTATTGTTGTTTATTCGTAGCAGGGACAGTAAATAGGAATAAAAAGGATAGAGAAGTTGAACATTTAATAATAGAATCCCACTGTTGTCCTTTTAAGGTGAAGTGACATCCTTCTGAAGGTGTTCTTTTAGCTTTCTTTTGAAAGCTGATAACATCAGCAGCATAAAAGCCTTTGCTAGTTAAAGATTGTTGCAGGATGTAGCAACAGGGCTTTAATGCTTCAAATGTTACTATGGACTGAGTAGCAGTATTGTGGAGGTGAAGAAATTATAGGATTTTTTTTTCACTTTCAGGTAAACAGTTCAGGCAACGTGAAACAATGGTGCTAAAGGCAGCACTGTATTTGGGGTGCATTGGAAGGATTATAGACCCAGGTGATGTAGATGTGTTAATCCTGCTGTAATATGTACTGATAAGGCTTCTGCTGGATAATGATGTCCAGTTTTAGTGGCCTTATTGGAAAAAAATGTTTAGTCACTTAGATAGAAACTGATCATGTGACAAAGGTGCTATATACACTACAAGAAGTAAAATACATGAACTGATTTGACTCTGAACATTTTTGAGCCTGAATCAGAGAAAATAACTGGGGAAATGCTAAGGGCTTTCAACACAGGAAGACAGGGCCTCTGGTAGGAGCACTTAATGACTGGCAGGGAAGAAAGAATGAGGCAAAATCAGATGCTGAAAAAGACAGTTTTGAAATGAAACAGTATTCTTTTCATGCAGACGTTTTTGAACAGAATATACCTGCAGAAGTGATGGAGTGCTCCACCATTTCATTTCATTCACTTTTCAAATAAAAAATAACAGAAAAAGTACTCATTTTCCTATCATGATACTCTTCTGATATTTTGTATTGCTCATTATCTCAGCCAGTTGTCTTTCAAATGACCAGATCATCATAACCCTACTTATTTCAACAGGTAGCAAATTCCATTTATTTAGCACTTTATATTTTAACCATTTTTTTCTTAAACTGTGTTGACATGCTATCTTCTGAAGGATTTTATTCCCATTTCTTAGGTTGGTATTGCAGCAATATATTTGGTCCATGCTGCAGAAATGTTGCAATTTCTTAAAAGCTTTATGCAATAGTATCATATCTCCGTGGTGTCTGTGACAGTTCACTGTGCACGGATTCAGAAATTTTAACCTCCCTTGTTAAGATTGCTCTGTGATATGTGAGTTTCTGTTTGTAAAGCTTTGTTGTATGCATTCTATCCTTTGTCTGACTGTGTATGGATTACAAATGAAGCTGCAGTCAATAAACAGTTATTGTATGATGTAGGGAATGTCAGATATACCAGTACAAATAAGAGGCTTGTTTACAAATAAAGTTAATATGATTAAAAAAAACTTAATGTCAAAAAGGGATGAAGCCCTGTTTATGACCCAAATGACCTGAGTTCGATTAGCGGCTCAGGTGACTGCTCACCCACTCTGGGGTGGGGGGTGCTTCTCTTTCTGATGAAGACACGTCCCGGGTGAAAGGACTGTAGCAACAATTGCAAGACAGATTACTATCATAACTATGGCATGTGAGGTGGGGCAGAACTAGTGGATGTTTTGTGTGGTGATGCGCATTATGTTACTGCCCCTGCCCAGTTAGGGCATACCAAAAACACTGCATTCGGGACCAGCGAGCATTATGATGTAGGCTGGTCCTCCACTCTTTTCCTGGCCAGATAGACACTGGTGCAGTCCTAGCCCTGGGGAATAGTACCGGGGACACTTATGGAAAAACAGAGTGCCTGGGCAGCTGATAATCAGCTGGGAGCACAGATATGGGGGGGGGGTCGTAGTGTCAAGCAATACTCAATGATGTTTGCAGTTGTGTACTTCAAATACTGCTACTACTACAGTTTGGGTAGTATGACCTTCACTATTATAGAATGAACAGAATAGTTCAGTAGACCAAATACAGCTATAAATACAACTAAGCTGGTCTTTTTAACAGTTATGGGAATCTCATTCTGAACTGACTAATGTGAATAACTGTTGCAGTGTTTTTACCCCTGATTTATTTCTGTTATATTACTTAATATTTTGCTGTCATCTGCAAACATAGCAATATGCATACCTCACAATTAGGAGAGCAATTTTATACAGTCCAAACAAAATGAGGCTTAACATAGACCTTGGCTAAACACCCCCATAAGTCTTTCATTGAGGTTTATTGCTTTCCTACTCACATGTACCACTTAGTAGCCTTTTCTCCAGTCCCATTTTTGATGCCTGGTTTAATTCCATATTTCTTAAATTTCTCTAACAATACACTGTGTTTGACCCTATTGAACACTTTACTAAAATCAAAATTTACAGCATATGACTGAAACATGAGTGTTTTCCACTGACTAAAGCATTTATAAATCATTGGATAACCAGAGTGAAAACTAATTTTGGTTAATACACAAACTGATTTCTGTCTATTATTCCTATCCCATTTGAAAGATTTATTAGATTTATCAAGAACTTTCATTTAAGTTCCCTAGACAGTTTGCTAAGCTGATTGACCTTGAATTCTTGGCTTCATCCCTATGTTGTTTATCTGTGGAGATTACTACAGTGCAGTCCATTCATGTGGAGAAAAAAACACTTTACATCCATTTAGTGAAAACAAATAGGAGGAAAAGCTTATGTGGAATTGTTAGCTGTCGAATATCATTGTTACTAATGGTGTCCTTCTCTGTTTGAACTCTTTAAACTCAGACCTCTGCGGTTTCTTTAAATGTATTCTATTATTACTGGAGCTTTACAATTTGAAGTGTTCTTTTGCATGGGAATCATCTAGTTTTATGAAGACGAGTTGTGTGAATCCCAGTTCTTTGTGGCTGATTCTGTGAGTTGCTGAGTTTACAAAAAGGGTGTGTTCTTTTCGCTGAGATGCAGTGACCTCAAAGGGAATTGTAGACAAGTAGAGAATAAGTGGATTTCTACCTGTAAGGTCAATGGACGCTAAGCCTCTACCGAAAATAACTGAACATTCTCTGCCTTTTCACTTTGCTGACGTTATTTATATTACAATTAGGCTCGCACTGTCTGCCTTTAAAAAACTGAGATTTATGAAAATGAAATCTCCATTTGCACTAACAAATAAGTTAAGTACTTACCATAATGTTCCATCTGAGTTGTTGCTTTTCATTTGTCTTCAGCCTGAGGGACTCAGATCTGGCATGGATCCAACTCGGCCGTATACTCCAGCATCAGATTCAAAGTCCAAGCTCCTCCCCTCCCCATAATGTCCCACTTTCCCTCCTCCCTCAGATCGTGTTTGTTGCAGAACAGCACCAACCCTATATAGTATATATGCCTATAAAACCTGGCACAACTGTAAAAAGGCCCACATACTCAGAGCTAGCTAGGACAAAAGGGCCTATGTCTTTTCAGTCCAGTCCACTACACAGCCCAGAAAAGACAGGGGGATGGAGGGAGCAATGGTTGAGGACAAATGAAAAGCAACAACTCAGATGGAACTTTATGGTAACTGCATAACTTATTTATCTAAAGTTGTTGTTTTCATTTGATCTTCAGCTTGAGGGACAAAGTCCCTACTTACCAAAAGACCTGGGAGATCATCATGGAAGGATATTCTGGAGCACTACTGAGCCAAAACATGCTCTGCTACTGGAGAGGAGATCCAGTTTATAATGAAAAATAAAGGTATGCGACGAGGACCAGGTAGCAACAGAACAGATATCGTCAAGAAGAACCTTGGACCAAAAGGCCGCAGAAGTAGAGACTGATCTGGTGGAATGTGGAATGTGCCTGGACATGTCCTGGTGGAGACAAACCTTTAGCTCGATAGGCCAAAGAAATACACTTTGAAATCCAGCAAGCAATCTTAACCTTATAGACAGGCTTTCCTGAATGAGGCTTAGAAAATGAGACAAAAAGCTGATCTGATTTATGCAAGCTTTTGGTTCTATGCAGATAGAAACGCAACTGCCTGTGCACATCTATTAAATGCAATTTATACTCCCCTCTGTTTTGGAAATTTGGGAAGAAAACTGGCAAATTAGTGACCTGATTAATATTCAAATCTGTAGCCACCAATGGCAAAAAAAAATGATTGGTCCGCAGGGACACTCTTTCTTAATGAAAAACTAGATAAGGGGGTTTTGATAGATAAAGCTTTAAGCTCAGAAACCCTTTTGGCTGAGGTAATTGCCACCAAAAAGGCTGTCTTCCATGATAAAAACTGCAAATCATCTGAGGCAGCTGGTTCAAATAGATGAGAAACTAAAGCCTGCAAAACGAAGGTTAGATCCCAAGGAGGTGTGGGGTCCTTAGCTGGAGGCCGAAGAAGAAGAAAGACACTTTTCAGAAAGGCCTTACAGAGTTTCGGTGAAGCTAAGGAGGCTGAATTTTCACCCACATGGAAATTGAAAATTGCTGACAACTGGACCTTAATGGTAGAGAAGCTAGCGCCATTATTAAAAATGTATGCTAAAAATTCCAAAATGGCAGAGACTGGCACCATAAAAGGATCCAGGTCATGCTGAGAAGCCCAGATTGAAAAACGCTTCCATTTGCTAAAGTAGATCTTCCTGGTAGAAGTCTTTTGAGCCACAATCAGGATCTTTTTGACAGGAGAAGAAAGCCCGAGATTCTTGGCTATCATGGAAATTGGAGCAGCCAAGCTGAGAGCTTCAGGTTGACTAAATCTGGATGAAGAACCCCTGATGGGTGAGTGCTCAGATCTAGAACCAGATGAAGAGTCAAATGAGGACACACTATATGAGACCACAGAGTGGGGAATCAAAACTGACGAGGCTAAAAAGGGGCAATGAGGATAACTGAGTTTCCAAGCTGATAAGCTTTTTTGTTATAAACATTTTTATTGATAAGATTATTATAACAAACACATTTATAAAGAAAAAATGAACTTTTATGATGGATAAAAACAGAATGTAATTGAATAAGCTTTTTGAATAAACTTGGGAATTAGAGGAAGTGGAGGATACACATATAGTAGCTCGGAGGGCCAAGCATGGACTAAACCATCTCAGGATGTCTCCTCCGGAGGGTGGGATCAGAGTGAAATACTCACTGCACTTTGCATTGAAAGGAGAGGCAAAGAAACTGCAGTGGGGCCGAGCACACTTTAGGAAGATCTTGTCTGCTACTGATGAATTCAGAGACCACTTATAGGGCATCAGAATAGATCAGCTCAGCCTGTCTGGTAGGATGTTGGACTTCCCCGGAATGTGCATTGCCACCAGAAAATGGCCGATGGAGATTGCCCACTCCCACAATCTCATGGCCTCACGTCAAAGGGGGTAAGATCTGGCTCCTCAATGTTTGTTGATGTACCTGAGGCTTCGCAGCAAAGGGGGTAAGATCTGGTTCCCCACTGTTTGTTGCTGTACCAGATTACTGACATATTGTTTGTCTGCATGGTAATAGTCCCAGGAGGAAGAAAGGTATGGAGAACTTGCAACACCAAAAGCACCACCCTCATCTCCAGGACATTGACATGCAGACTGGTCTCCAGAGCAGATGACATGCCTTGGACTGTCCTTCCCATGTAATGCCCCCACCTCAGCAGGGAGGCATCCGTGGTTACAGAGATCATGGGAGTGGGAAGAACAAACAGGCGACCCAAAAGGAGGTCCAGGGATTGGAACCACCAAAAAAGGGAGTCCCTGCAAACATGAGACAGTCGAACAGGATGTGACAAGGGAAGGTCTAGGAAGGACCACTGAACAGCTAAGGTCCATTGAGGGACCCTCATATGGAGGTGCACATTAGAATAAGGGTGATTGTGGCTACCATGGACCCCAACGCCCAAAAAACTAAGTCTGCTGGGGGAACTGAGTTGAAGAATGTACTGTGCATGATGACGAAGTGATAACAGTCTGTCTGGAGGCAGGAACACCTTGCCCTGTGCAGTGTCTAAGTGAGCACCTAAGAAATTCAACAGTTGAACTGGTGCTAGTTGAGACTAGTTGGGACGGGGCTATATGGAGAAGATAATCCCTGGCCTGAGTCAGTTGATGCCTGGAGGGAGTGGAGAGGAGCCAATCATCCAGGTGGGGAAAGACCTGAAATCCCTGCAGCCGCAGGTGAGCCACCACTACCGCCATCACTTTGGTAAACACCCAGGGGGCAGTAGTGAGTCCAAAGGGGAGCACTCTGAACTGAAAGTGATTGGCTCCCAGCCAGAAGCGAAGGAACCTCCTGGAGTGTCTGTCTGTCTTGATATGGTACTATGCATCCTGGATGTCTACCAAGCACATCCAGTCATTCATCTGCAGAAAGGGCAGAATAGACTGAAGGGTGACCATCCAAAACTTCGTCTTGATAATGGACAGGTTCAAAGTTGAAAGATCCAGGATGGGTCTTAAGTCCCCCATTTTCTTTGGCACCAAAAAGAACCTGGAATAAATGTCTGATCCCGACTGGTCTGAGAGGTCAAGCTGGATGACTCATTTTTTGAGTAGCCTGGCAATTTCTATGTCTGCCTTCTCCCATTGACTAGGTAGAGCATCTGGGAGGTGTTTTGGTGGAGAGGGAGGATGAAGAAAGGGGGACAGAGTAACCTCTGAATATGATCTGCAGTACTTAGTGATCATTCGTAATGGACTCCAAGGCTGTTTGTTGCAGTGATAGATGCCCCCCCCCCGACTGCCTCCAGAAATGAGCAGTCAGGCAATCCCTCAGGATTGCTGGAAGGGTCTGTCTGGGAAAGAATCCTGAGAACCCTGGTTCTTCGGACCTCCTCTGCCATGAGGGCGGTGTCTGTCATATCCCCTTCTGCTCCTGGGGGAAGACAAATCCTGAGAGCCCTGGGAAGAATCCTGAGACTTCTGGAACCACAGTTTCTTGACCCCATATTGAGTCATTGAAAAGGATCTTTGCGGAGTGGAGAAGTGGATCCCGTTGGCAGACAAGGTCTTCCTGTCCTTCTCACTCTGGGTTAATGTGTCACGAACCATTTTTCTAAACAAGGTGGAACCATTGTAGGGAGTGTTTGTGAAAGACATCTTGACGATGTCCCTGGATCGCAACCTCCTGGGGCAAACTGGCAACAGGCTGCCTTGAGGGAGCAGGATGGAAGAATCTGGCCCAGAAAGAGAGGGAGCCAGCGAGGAATCCAAGGATGAGAGTGTCAAGGCTCTCAGAGGAGCTGAGAGGACCCTCTCTACCACCTTGAATGCCAAAGGTGAGTGGACTCCTGAAGGCAGAATGGCTGGAGCCAAGGCCAGAGGTTGCCTGTCTACTGCCCTCTATGCCAAGGGTGGAGCCAGAGCCGAGTCTTCCAGTGCTGAAGCCCTGAGTGGGAGGGGATGACTCTGAAAGTCTCGAAGTTGACACCATCCCCTTGGATCCAACACCGAAGCTATGTCTCCAAGAGTCGGTCTGCTCCAAAACATTGGAGCCAAACTGCTCAAGGTAACAGTCAGGGTCAGGGTCGAGATACCAGGGACCATCGGCACTAACCCCTCAACACCCAGGAACCTTGGACCCAAGGGCTTTGAAACTAAAGGTCAGATTGAAGCAGGAGAGATAGGGAGGAAGGCAGACTGTGTGCTCCTGGCCCTGGAGGGGGATGGAGCAGGCAAGACTCCCAGCTTAATCTGGGCCTGAAGAAACTTCAAAATCATCCTGTCCACCTTGGCTTCAGACAGGGCCCTAGTGGACCTGACTGAAGAAGCCACTAACCTCGGCCGAGAATGATGCGAAAGAGAGGTAGTGGCTGGGGACTGAGCCCAAGAGGTCTCCAGGTCTGGGGAGATGCTTGGAGACTGCAGCTGAGCAGAACTCTAGCTCAGATCTGGCTGGGACTGGGAAGGAGGCTCAGATGAGGAAGAGCACTCTGGAGATCTCATCCTAGGCCGATCCCACTCTTTCAAATGGGCCTTCTCTCCATACCCAGACTTCTTAGCAGGAGTTTGAGTCCCAGAAGCTGGGGCAGAAGAAGAAGAGGCCTCTGCAGGAGGTGGGAAAACACTCTTAAGAATAAGCTTGTTCCTCCTGTCGATCAAAGCAAGGGGACTGGAGCCCATGCAGATCGAACAGGAGGTATCCAAATGGGAAACTCCCAAACAGATTACACACATTGTGTGGGCATCAGAAAGTGTAAGCTTATGCTCACACTCTGCACACTTCCTAATCCCTGGCGTAGGGGTGTCAGCCATGGAAAGGAAGCACCCCCCCCCCCCACACACACACACACTAGGAAGAAAAGAAAGTTTTTTTTTTTTTTTAAACAAAGACCGATGTCTGGATGCAGATAGTAAAAGGTAGGAGAAAGAAGATAGATGAAAGAGAGAAAGAGAAGAGATAACCCCCCCCCCCCTCCAACAGAACACTTACACGCTAAGGAGCTTGGAGCAGTGGAAAATCCTTGCTGTTCAAAGCAAGTGGCAAACGAGATCTGGGGGGAGGAGGAAGAGCAGGGCATTAAGGGTAAGGGAGAAGCTTGGACTTTGGACCTGATG
Organism: Protopterus annectens; assembly: GCF_019279795.1. Classification (NCBI taxonomy): domain Eukaryota; kingdom Metazoa; phylum Chordata; order Ceratodontiformes; family Protopteridae; genus Protopterus; species Protopterus annectens. The sequence continues at coordinate 663,433,153 of NC_056735.1, read as the reverse complement.
CTGGAGTATACAGCTGAGTCGGATCCTTGCCAGATCTGAGTCACTCAGGTTGAAGATCAAATGAAAACAACAACTTCAGATCTATAGTTTTCAGTTAGAACTAAATTCTTCCATTAAACTGTGTCTTATAAGCAGCAATGATTTTGTTTTTCCCATAATTTCATCATTTATCTTCAGTTTTATATCTATTCCTATCTCCTATTGTTTCCTACTCTGGATGCAGTCACTCACACACACACACACACACACACACACACACACACACATATATATATATATATATATATATATATAGAGAGAGAGAGAGCGAGAAGTACCACTGTATAAAAATAACTTTCACAGTTGACAGGTTCTGAATATGTGTAAAGGCCCTGTCTCCTTTTTCTATATTCAGATATATAATGTTGCACCTTTTGTAATACTGTTTTTCACATCTGTTCTCATATTTTTAAGCAACATTGTATGTCTCCAGGCTTCACTGGACTTGCTTGTCTCACTAATTACATACAGTTAATTATTTTGTTCATCAAATTCTTAACATGTTTAGTCAAACAAGTGATCCACTCTACTATGCTCACTCCTGGCAACTGTAACTTCTCTGCTATTATTATGATTAGTTTTCTAAGTTCATGCCTTAATTATTCTAGCTGAGGGGATATCTACATTAATATATGTGGCCTGCAAGACAGCTCACTCAAAATCTTTCTCACAATTATCTTCTTAAACGATCTTTCATCTTTGAGACTATTTACAGCTATATCTCCCATAACCAAGTTCGTTTTTACCAATATCTGCATACCGTTACTCTTGGATAAAAGTGTAGCATCTTGGATTTTTATCCAATTCTTATTAGTGATAGAAAAGAACAGGCCCAGTGTATTTAACCTCATTATTTGACAAGGAACAAATTGATGTAGCCCTGTAACCCTAAATTAATCTCCGAAAGGACAGCAGCTTACATCCATACATGTAGACTATTATTCTACATAATGCAAGAAAGGTTGTAGTCTGACATGATGATTAAATTTCTGCCTGAGTCCTATTATATATAAAGTCTGTTACTAATGACAGTTGAGTAGCTGGCGATTGGAAATGGTTGATGTACTCAGTTAGTCTTGAACATGTGGAAGGGAAATAAAGCAAAGGGTTTTGGGAGATGCAGCTACTTAGCTGCATTGTTGCATTTTGGGCACTCCAATAGTGACTGCCTTCTTTGACCAGAACATTTCATATGCTTATGTGAAATAGTGTAATAAGACTTGTGAATCATGTACTAGAACTAACAAAGAAAAGAAATGGAGAAAATGTTATGATAAGAAGATTGTATCAGCATATTACAGCAAGAAGGTTGCTAGTCTATATTATACTGCTTTAGAACAACATTATTCCAATTAATCCTTATCTATACAGATGGACCAAAAAGTGCTTAGTAGTATGTCCAAAGCACATTGCTAGATAATCATGAGAAATACAGAATAAACACAGCGTTCAAATTCATCTAAGGAAATACACCTATTAGTTAAGAGGTTGTACTAAGACTTTTGATTCATGAAGACCAAGAGAACATAGGTCCCATTGCTATATCACATAACTGTATACACAAGAAACAATTTGGGCTAAATTGTTAGCACTGATATTGCAGTATAACTTGAAAACAGTGCTCCAATCTTGAAAATGCGTACTTCAGGTGAGGCAGTAAGTTGGTCTTTTGTCTTTGTAGTCTAGATACAGAGCTCATTGATTGTACATATATCATAAAACTTGTTTGATTAAGACATGAAGATGGTGTTTTTATTGCAGTCAACCCCAATAAATTAAACCAAGAACTTGCTGTGATTACCAACTAAATAATACGCACACAAATAAATAAATGAAGCTGGTTAGGGTTAACCTGCTCCTTATTATATATTTAAGTGTCAAAGCACTAAGAAAACAATGTAGTTCTACTCCTTTTCTGATGCAACATGAAAAAAATGGTTACAAAATGGCTCTATAACTACACAGACGTACATGATTTAATGTGTAATTTATTAACAAAGCATAAAACTTTCAGTTAATGGGGGCATATTGTATCTGTTTTCCAAAAGTGGGACATTATGTTTTTGCAAGACAGATGACAAAATTATGAAAAAAAGCATTTAGATGTAACAAACCTATAAATGTTAATAGGACTCCTATGTAGTAAACTAATTAACACAAAGCATCAGGAAACAGTAGATCATTTTCTTTCCAGTCCAGACTTGCAGTCATGTATTCTTATTTATCATTTAAGCTTTTTGATTTCTAGACATGAATAATTTGTGAGACCACACCCACATCCACACACACAAACACACACACTCACACACACACATACAGACACATACATATAATGAGTTCTGATGTTACTTGCCTTGATAGTCCATGTGCAGTCAACATTTGGAGGATAATGACTTGGATAGTATGGAGAAGTAATTGTGCCATTCCATGAAGATAAGCTTCCTCCACAGTCTACAGAAAACAACAAAATAGCCATAAACAAAATATTATATATTTCATATGACTACCTTTATGCAAATTGGCAAAATATATTGATATATATTAGTTTAGCAAAAGCATTTTTGATAGAATATTCCTCTGAATGCTGAAATGTGTCTACCTATCTACTTACGTGTATTTATGCATTTCCACATTTCTTGCCTTCTCATCTGATCCTTCACCTTATATTCTTTCTTTTGTTTTTTGGCACATTCAGTTGCTGCCTGATTTTTATTTACTTCTGGTTTGATTTCTATTCCTCCTTGATGCTGATATACATCTGCTAAACTAAGAAGGGAAGTCATATTAACATCTATATTAAATAATCAAACTTTTAAAAGTTCGAACATCATATGGTCGGCACCATATGATCAAAGTTTTAAAAGTTCGAAAATGTAATAAAAAAATAAACCAAAGAAAAACCTAGCTGAACGGTTTAAACAGGGGGGCAAGCCTCCCTGAACCCCCCCCCCCCGCTCTTTAAATATACCAACTCTAAGATCTGCACTGTACGGAGATCTCCGTTGAAACGTTCAAACTTTTAAAAGTTTCATCATATGGTGTTGACAATATGATGTTCGAACTTTCAGGAGTTCGACAACATGATAGAGACCCTCATATTAGAGTTATTCTCCTCATGTTTCAAAACTTTCACTATGTTTTGGTCTTGTGAGGTCAGCAGATATGTGTGCAGTCCCACAGTTGCAGATTTATACATGTAATCAGTTTCGAAGAGGCCCGTACCTCCTTCAGAATGGGGAATATATAATCTTGGTATACACTGATTTTTACAAATCATCTGATGAGCATGAAGCACCCTTCTTGTTTTCCTGTCCAATCTATCCTACACCTCTTGGAGCCAGTCAATAACTCCAAAACTGTAAGTTAGGACAGGAAGAGCAAATTGGTTTATAGCTTGGACTTTGTTCATAGACATTAACCCTGTTTTCAGTATTAATTTTAGTCTTCTAAAATATTTCTAAGTTTTATATGCATTTGTTCATGTTTTACTGTTGATCCTTCATCAATTCCCAAATATTTATACACTCCCTCTTGTTCAAATTCTTTTGTATCACATTCCTGTCCTAAACTGATGTTTTCTTGGTGCTGTAGCTTTCCTGCTTTAAAGGCTGTTTTTTCACATTTATAAAGACCAAATGACTTCTTATATCATCTGAAAAGGACATGACAACTTGCAGCTGTGCTTCCAGTTCCTCATCTGATGAACTGTACAGTTTAAAATCATCCAGAAAAAGAAGATAAGAAGTCTTTACACTTTGTTGTTTTATGGGAGCTAAATTGTAGCCATGACCTAATCTGTTAAGCAGATAGCTTAATGGGTTAAAGGCAAGGCAAAAGAGCAGTGGTGACAGAGAGACACCCTGGAATATCCCCCTTTGAAGTTTATCCCTAGAATATTAATTTGTCCTTTATCATGGCTTAATTGCAAAGGGGTTTGCCACTGTTTCATAGTCGCTGTAATGTAATCGATCATTGTAGGATGTATCTTATTTTTAAACACTCTTTTATCCATGAATGTGGGATACTGTCAAATGCTTTTTTGTAGTCTATCCATGCCATACTTAGATTCTTTCCCTTTTTACAGTTCTCCATTATGACTGTATTTATGATCCTTTGGTCCATATTCATTTCTTTTATTACCCTTTCATTCTATTGCCATGACTGGGTTTTCTTCTAAATGACTATAAAATATGGCATCGATTCTAGTGTATAGGCAAGTTACTGTTCTATAGTTTTTAGGATAGCTTGCAGGTTCACTGTTAAGTAGGAGTATTGTTTTTCCTGTTGTTAACCAGGCTGGTGTCTATTTGGGGTGCGCATATAAATAATTCTTACTCATGGCTAAATCATCATGTAAAGATGTTAGTACTTTTAGCCAGAAGTTAGGTACTTCATCTGGGCCTGGGGTTTTCCATGTAGGAGCTTTTCTTAACTTTGCTTCAGTCTGTTTGTTACTTCATCCCATTTCATATCCTGTACATTTAAACTTTTTATTCTTTCTTTTTCTATCCATTTAGCATCTTTGTTATGTTCCACATGATCTTCATAGATATTTCTACAAAATGTATCTATTTCTTCTTTTTTAGTGGTGTTTTAATTCCTTTTGTCTTGTTTCCCAATTCTCTATAAATCTTATTTTGTACTTTTCCTTCATATTTATCTACATATCTTCTAAGTTTTTGTGCCTGTGCTGATAGTTTAGTTTATTTGCAATAGTGCACGACATATTCTGATCTGTACTGATACTGTGCATTGCTTTTGCTTTTATCATGTTTGTCTTTCTGAGTATTTTTATTGTTCTGTTCCCTCTTCTGTACTCTAACAGTGACACTTCTTGTCTTAATTGCTTTATATTTTTCTCTATTTGAAACTTCCATGATGGCATTAATTTTCTCACTTTCCTTTCCCTTACTACTCTGTGTTTTTGTGGTAAGAATTTATTTGCTATTAATTTAGCTGCACAGTAGTATAACTTATTTATTTCTGATCTATCACATGAATCTGTATGAACAGTCCTAATTACTGTGTTCATTTGTTGTATCACACTTCTAGCTTTTGGGGTTTTATTGACTTTCAGTGGTCTATTTCTTTCATTGAAATTAATATGTTTGTCCATATCTATTAAATCAAGCAACTCTTCTCTTAGATAATTTTCTTCTAAATTGAGGACACATTCTTTGTTCTCCATTTCCTGTGGGCATTCTATAGAAAATTCCAGAGCATCTTCCTGTGCCACATTCTCTTCAGTTTCATCCTGTATCATCCATTAATCTTTCATATTGGAACTCACTGGTCTATTGCTCCACAACATTGGCTGCATCAGAGTTCCCAGTTTCCTGTTCCTTCCCTTGCTGTGCAGCTCCAGTGAACATTTGTACTGGTTTCCTATGCAAGGCTCCAGAGTATCTTCATATGGCAACTGATTAGATGTTTCCTACTGCACTGGTTTCCCTTTAATTTGTGGATCCGTTGCTCTATCCTACTGTGATGTTATCAGAGTTAGATGCTAAATTCTTCACTTTGCAAGTAATCCATAACCTCAGTTTCTTTTACTTTAACTTCTCCATTACTAATCCTTCTAATTCTACCAATACTTCTACTTTTCCTCTTTGTTTTCTTATTTTTTGTATTGTTAAATTTTCCATGTCTGGATGCCTATGTCTGTACTTCTCTTCAAATAACTTTGGTGCTGCTCTTTTTGTATTGATTAGGTTTGCTTTCTCCTTTGTATAAATATTGCACCATGTTAACTCTCTTTTTTTCCCCCATGTCCTTATTTCTTCTTCAGATGTCTCCTGCTCCTCCTGTTTCTCCTTGCTTTGGGGGACTCATTGTTCCATCATGCTGTGATATAACCTGTGTTAGACTTTCCTCACTAAATCCTTCACTTCTCAGGTATTCCATAACTTCAACTTCTATTTTTTTAACTTCTACTTTACTAATCTTCTGTTCTGTATTCCCTCGTTGTGATCTTATTTTTGTATTGTGAAATGTTCCATATCTGGATACCTTTGCCTGCAGTTCTCTTTGAATACCTTTGTGGATGCCTCTTTTTGTATTTATTAATTTGGCATTCTCATTTGCATATATATTGCACCATATCAATTCTCTGTTTCTTTCCCATGTCCATATTTCTTTTTTATACCTTTCAGTAGTATCTAGATTTTGTTCTTTATATTTCCGCATTTCCTCAGTTGCTTCTTTTTCCAAATGGTCCAAGGTTTCTTGGTCTATATAATAGTTTTCATAAATCTGTTGTATTAATGAACACACATTTTTATTTGAAACGTCTGGCAGTTTTTTTCTTGTGGAAATATTTTTCTTTCCTCTAATTTTTCTCTTAATCTTTTTGTATATCTTCTGTATGAAATTTTGGGCTTCTTGCATAATAGCAACAATACATAATTTCTTTTTTATCCTCAATAGTCAACTCTGTCATCTTTATGGCTCTTTTTTGGCCTATCAGTTTTTGTGATTTTTTTTGTGGACTACTACTTCCTTCTACAATGGGGGAGGGGGGCATCCTTCCCCTGGGCCTTGGTTGCCTAGATTAATTGTAGGAATGTTTCTGTGTCTTGAGGATTCTACACTGTCATTTTTCCAGTCCTGGCACCAGTGCGCCTACCAGGATTGGCCACTTTTTTATCCTGGGTCTTGCGTACCTAGCTATTTTTTTATTTTTTAACCTGCTTCTGTCCATGATGTATGCTATATAAAATATAGTCTATATATCAGTGTTGTCTTGTGAAATTTTGTGAAAAACAGGGTCCAGCTCATGAAACTACTCATCAAGTAATCTCTCAGTATGAGGAATGGCACAGTATCATAAACTAAAGATAAGTGTCTGTTTTCTTTGCAATTTCTGGAAATATCAAAATTCTTTGTATCAACACGACTTTGGCAAGAGATAAATAAATATGGCCTTCTTAGCTCAAACCAACATTTTCAAGGGAAGATTTCCACAATGCCATTACCTCACTTGATGTACCTACTCTCTTTAATAAAATATGTACATGGTAGGATTATGCAAATCCTCATCCTTGATCCAGAAAAAGCCTTTGATTACATTTCACACTTACTTCCAGTAAATGTGAATATGAAAGATGCCATATCTTAGCAAGCAATAGGTCATCCTCTATGTCCTTAGAAAGATGCCATATGATAGGAAGCTATATGTCACCCTCTATGTCTGTAGAGTCCCATAGCTTATACCTAGGACCTACTGGAGGCACTCACCATTAAACCAAATATCCTATTCACGGGAGACTTTAACTACCCTTCTATAGACTGGGAAACATACATTGTGTCACACTCACAGGCAAAATGATTTTTGGACTTTATTAACACAAATACCATTGACCAGATAGTGCACACACCTATCAGATGTTCAAACATACTGGACCTGGTACTCACCAATATGGAAGAGTGCCGAACCTCCCCAAAGTATCATGTCCTCACTGGTGAGGTCAGTCTGCAAAGCTGACTCCTTTGAAATAAAAATAAACTCAGTAACCTCAGCAAACCCTGTAACAGTTAGGAATTATTCCAAAGCAAATTACATCCTATTAAACAATAGTTTGTCAAAATCCATTGTCCTCCCAACCATGAGTTCACAGCAACTTATGCAGAATTCTTCACAGAGACCTTGTACAGCCATGCAAATGGTTGTATAAAGGCTGCTGTACCTACTAGAAGTAAGTGAAAAAAATGCTAAAAACAAACCGCACTGGTGGGATCCTAACCTTAACAGGGTAACAAAAAGAAGAATGTCATGGCTAAAATCAGGAAGAGCAACTCCCACAATTATAGGTGCTCTCTAATTAAAATAACAGGAAACTAAGAGGACTAATTAAGTCCAACAGGGCCAATTATGATATCAAGATAGCCTCGCAGGCAACCAGAATACCTTTTACAGCTTTGTTCAAAAGCTCAAAGCGGCACACATCAGTGTGCAGAACTTGTGGTCAACGGTGCCACCTTCACTGAGCAGAGTGACATGTCAAATTTTTTGGTTGACAAATTCAGCTCAAACTTCACCCCCACTCCCCCTACCTCCCTTCATGAAATACCTACTAGCATACTCCCAACTATTAACAGGAAGCAGGTCCTGGTGGACTCACTAAGGTCAAAGACACAGTCTCACTGTGCCCTGACAGTATCCTGGGATTACTTGAAACATGATCTAGCAGGACCACTTGAGTCACTTTTCAGTGAATGGAGAACTGCAATGGTTATCCCACTTCACAAGGGTGGACTATCAACTGACCTCAGAAAGTATTAGTCTGACTAATCTAATATGCAAAGCCATGAAACAAATTATCATGGAAGTGATCAACAAAGACAAAGTCAACCTTCAGAAACTGGACCCAACCCAGTTATCCTTTGTCATGCCTAATAACCTGGTGAACTTCTTTGAGAAGGTTAAAAAGGCAATGGATGAGGGGAGAATTATGCATACTGCCTACCTGGACCTGGCTAAGGCATTTGATACAATACCCCACTCAGGTATAGTTGACAAACTCACCAAACTATGATTAAATCCCTACATATATTGCTGGCTGACAGACAGGACACAGGAAGTCAGGATTGGTGATGCCACTTCCAGAAAGAGACCAGTCACTGGCAGGGTACCTCAGGACTCTGTACTGGGACCAGTCCTACTTGCCATCTACTTCTCGGCGGTAAGGGCTAATGTCAAGGGCCTTTGGCTGACCAAGTTCATAAAAGGGTTCTCATCCAGGAAAAAATAGGTCATTGTTCCCCTCTACTTGTCACTCAGACCCATTATAGAGTACAACGCCCCTTTTGGAATGTACCTCACAAGACATCTGCAGCAGCTGGAAAGGCCACAGAAGTACCTCACAAAGAGGATTACTGGCTTCAAATAAATGCCGTACACTGACTGCCTCAAAATACTCCAGCTTTACTCCGTAGCATATCGCCTACTCTGAGGTGATCTCTGCCTAACATATAAAGCTATGTCAAACCCAGAGCTGTTGGACATGCTACACCTAAAGAAATCCCAATCCGTCCGAGCTACAAGCTCTAGGGACCTAAACCTTGTCACCACAATAAACAGGACATGCTGGAGGGATAGATTCCTGTCCCAGAGACTTCCTATATTCTGGAACAAGCAACCCATCTATGTCAAGCAAAGTTTTTCATTAGCACTCTTCAAGAAAGATCTTGATGAATGGATGGGAAATAGGAAATACACCCCAGGCATCACTTCTGTGTCTCTGCTGGACAGTGGCACAGGAAAATAACTTTCTTGGGTGGCGTAAGCTATGGAACCTTGTTGGCTAGGCTTACCTTGGGCCGATAGCCTAGTACCTACTTATGAACCTATGAACCTATGACTGCAAATAAGGAGCTATCATAGATTCCAACCATGACACAAACTTCTTGCAAGAGGGTCTAACACAGAAAAATGACAGACAAATGACTGATGCAAAAGTCACAGACTAAAACCCAATGCCAAGAAATGCGTTATAGTGCCTTTTGGGAAAACTACCACCCAGGCTAATTACCTCATTAGTAAGACACCACTATGAAATGACCTGGTAGTCAGGGAATCCTCTCAACTGTCCCTGATTTTCAGGGACGTCCCTGATTCTGACTCAAATTTTAGCTCTGTCCCTCTTAATCCCTCCTAAAACTGGTGACTTTTGGAGGAAAGTTGGTGAATTTAACTTAATGAATAATGGCAATAATTAAGAGTTGTAGATTTCTTTTACCTCACAAAATGTACATTAATTCATATGCTGTGATTCTGTGAATGCTTCAAGTTAATAGCACAAATATTTTAAACGTGTCCCTGATTGTCCCTGATTTTTTCTGGCTTTGTCCCTGATTCTGTTGGAATTTATCCCTGATTGGTTGAGAGGTAAACAGGGATCCAGGAACTTGTGTAGACAATAATCTGGCCTTTGACCAACATGTGTCCAAGATAGTAAGAAAATCATTCTATGCTGCCTAACTTATAAATAAGGGCATGGCATGCAGGCCCAAGGAAGTAAAAGTGCCACTTTATTTGGCCATTATTAGACACATCATTGAGTATAATGTCCCCTTCAGGATTCACCTGACCAGACATATGCAACAGTTGGAATGGCCACAAACGTTCCTTACCAGGAGAATCCAGGGTATAAACACATTGATCTTTCCAGATTGTCTTAATGCCCTATGTCTATACTCTGTCTCTTACAGGTTACTGAAAGCTGATCTATGCCTAGGATACAAGACATCCTTGGATCTAACTTTTGTGGACCTTTTGCACATCTGCAAAATGAACAGCACCAGAACAGCTAGATCCAAGGATATCAATTTTGCTTGTGGCATAAATGAGACATACTGGTAAGACAGATATATGTATCAGAGGATCCACATGCTGTGGAAAAGGCTTCTCATCCATATGAAGCAGAGTTCATCCCTAACCCTATTTAAGCTTGACCAATGGATAGGAAACTGGAAATACACCCCAGGTCTGGCCCCCATGTCTCTGATAGACAGAGGCAGACAATAATGCCCAAACTAACATACCCCTCAAAACCTCTAGAAACTTTCTAACATACCCAATCCTTATAAATGCCCTTGATACATATGGACATAATTAAATTGGATTGCATGGCTAGGCTTATAAAGGCCCTGGTGGTTATTAGCCTAGTATATACCTATGAATATAAATCTGCTGTACATTTTTCCAATTCATATTAGGCTATTAGTGGTTAAAATGTTTTTTAAAACTGATGCAGCTGAGTTAAGAACTAAATGGTTATCCCAATCCACACAGATGGTCCATAGTGCTTAGAATTAGGCCCATTTACCTTCATCCTCTTTCACAGCCCAGTTACTTCTGGTCTTCCTGACTGGCAGGCTGCATTCTATATAAATTATTTAGTTCTGCTTTTAGCACAAAGAGCATCAAGAAAATAGGTTCATAGGTTGGTACTAGGCTATCGGCCCTAGGGCCTATACAAGCCTAGCCATAACAGTTCCCTGGTTATTTCTTCCCACAGTATTTACTTCCCTGGACCCTTGTTTAGCAGGGTGACTGACATGATCCCTGGGGTGAATTTCCTATCTCCCATCCAATCATCAAGGTTCCTTTTGAAGAGGGCCAAAGAGGCGCTCTGCTTGACATGTATGGGCAGTCTATTCCAGAGTCTGGGGAGTCTCTGGGTCAGGAACCTATCCCTCCAGCATGTTTTGTTCATTGTGATGACAAGGTTTAGATCCTTGGAGCGTGTGTCTCTGAGGGATTGGGATTTCTTTAAGTGTAGCATGTCCAACAGCTCTGGGTTTGACATGACCTTGTATTTTAAGCAGAGATCACCTCTGAGTAGACAATATGCAACAGAGTAAAGGTGGAGTTTTTTTAGACGGTCAGCATAGAGCATTTGCTTTAGGCCTGTGATTCTTTCAGTGAGGTATTTCTACGGCCTTTCCAGTTGTTGCAGATGTCTTGAGAGGTACATACCAAATGAGGCATAGTATTCTATAATGGGTTTAATGAAGGATGAGTACAGTGGGACAATGACCTCCTTTTGTTTGGATGAAAAGCCCTTAGTGATGAGGTGTGCCACATAGAAGGAATTCCTGACTGTTGTGGTGATGTGGTTATCAAAGGTGAGACCACTATCCACCTGTGTCCCTAAGTCTCTTATCACACTTTCAGTGTTTAGTGTACTGCCACCTATGTGGTAATTCATGGGTACATGTTTTTTCCCAAAGGGGATCATTATATATTTCTTGGCACTGAGCTTGAGCCCATGGCTCTGGCAGTAAGCATCTGTTTCTGTAAGGCCCTTTTGTAGAATATCCACATCATTTGGTGATTCAGTAATGGCTCCCAGTTTGCAGTCATCTGCAAACTTTGTTAGCCAGAGTCCCTTAGTGTTGGCCTGTTCTTTAGAGAAGAAGATGCCAAACAAGAGTGGTCCCAAGACTGAACCCTGAGGTACTCCACTTGTCACTTGTCTGGAGCTGGATTTGGAGTCAGCTACTTTTACAGTGTGGGTTCTGTCAGTAAGCCAGTTGGCAACCCATCGAGTGACGCAGGGATTAATACCCAGCTTAGTAAGTTTATGTATGATTCCGGAGTGGGGGATGTTGTTGAAGGCCTTGGTGAGGTCCAGATAGGCTGTCTGGACCACCTTACCCTTGTCCATGGCTCTGCAGACTGATTTGAAGAAGTCAATCAGGTTCAGGAGACAAGATCGTCCCTACACGAACCCAAACTGCGTGGGGTCCAGTGTTTGAAGGTTGCCAAAGTCTTTGTTTATAAGTTCCATAATAATACATTCCATGGCCTTGCAAATCAGGCTCGTCAGACTGATGGGGCAGTAGTTCCAGGGATCCAAGGTGGATCCCCCCTTGTGGAGTGGGATAAGTGTAGCTGTATGCCACTCAGTGGCACGAAGCCTGAGGTGAGGCTATGATTAATCATGACACTTAGGTGAGGTACCAGTTAATTTTGTAGTTCATGTAGTACACAGCCTGGGATGTAATCTGGTCCCATGGAAGCTGTATTCTTAGCTTTGGAGAGTGTGTTTTTTACCTGTGTGGCCATTATTATCAGAAGTTGGCAATCTTTTGGTATTGAGATGGGCCCTTTAGGGGGTGAGAGGGGGGTTGAAGTTTGCACTGAATTGATCTGCCAGGATATTGGCAATATCCTTGGGATCATTATATTTAATGCCATTATGTTGTAGCTCAGAGCAGATCTGAGCATTGCCATTTAGATTCTTGACATAGCTATAGAATGCCTTGTGGTTGTCTTTGGAATCTTTGGCAATTTTATTTTCATAACTAGCTTTGGAGGATTTTATGAGGGATCTCAACTTCTTACTGAGGCTGGTAAGGGAGTTTTTTGCATCCTGGGATTTTCCTCTTTTCTGCAACAGTTTCTTCCATTTGTTGTAAAGTTTGTTTAGGGCAAGGGACCCCAGATTGGCTTCCTTTTTTTGGATGAGAGCGTCTTGGTTCTGTTGGGGACGGCATGATTCATGCATGAGTGGATGTGCTCATACAGTGCCTTAGTGTAGGATTCAGCAGTCGAACTTTCAGTACTTGTCTGCATGGGTGCTATGAAGTTTGTCACTTCTGACTTGAGTAGCATGAAGTTGGCTTTGGAGAAGTTTTTTACGGTGATTTCCTTACTGGAGGATGGGGGTGGGATGTGAATGTCAAGGGTGATTAGCTTATGGTCAGACCTGACCAACGAGGGGGTGACCATAGGTGTGGAGCATCGATTTCCCATGTTGGTAATGATCAGGTCTAGGACATTGGAGCACCTGGTGGGACTAAGGATTAGTTGATCTAGGGCGTTGGAATTTATGAATTCCAAGAACCGTTGGGCAAAGGTGTTGGTACATGAGTAGTTTTCCCAGTTAATGGCGGGGTAGTTGAAATTACACAGTATTAGGGTGTTTGGTTGTATCTTAATATTTCCAGTATGTTTAGAAAGGTGTAGTGAGTATCTTGGGGCATGGTGGGGGATTTATAGCAAGCTACGGTTTGGACTGCAGTCTTACCTAGTGTTAGTTGCATTTGGAGAATTTCAGATACATTGTGTTGGGCAACTAGCCTGGTGTTGTGAATATCCTTGGTGAATATGGACACTCCTCCACCTTTAGTGTTTTGGTCTTGGTTTGGTGGCCGAAAAGTGTGGTAAGAGTTGTAGCCTGGTATTGCAGGAGTGCTCTCTGTAGCCTTGAACCAGGTCTCAGTTACTTCACAGATATTGATGTTATCCATTTTTAGGAGTGCCTCGAGAGAGATTTTGAGGTTTAGACTTCTAGCATTGAGTAGCATTACCTTCAGATTTTGCATGCTTGTACCTGTTATGGTGGTGATTTTGTCCTTTGAACTTTGCCTAAAAAAGGCACTATGGGGTGGCAAGAGCCTTAGCCAGTAACCTGAATCCCAGGGGCGACTGGTGCAGACCATCTCTGGCAAAGCATCGTGGTCTGTCGATCATGCCGTCTTAGGCAGACAGATACTGGATCCCCTTTGAATGGCACCAGAAGCTTAGCGAATTGTTGAATTCAGTCATTTTGTCCTTATACTGTGGTATCATTCTGGGCGAAGGCAGGATGCTACTCAGGGCTAGGGTCATACCTGCCTGGGCCACATGTGTCTCTTTTCAAATAGTAATCTTCAATAAGTAATCATGTTAGAGACTGAGGACCAGCAGCCTTGCCTTGTATGCCATGAGGATCCAAAGGCTGTGGGTTCATTTCTCATATAGATGCTGGGGTTCACATTTCTAATACTGCCACTGGAGTGCAGTATAAAGGGGTGCTGCACTTCTTAAGCACCAGACTTCACATGAAGTGTTAAACTGACATCCCATCTGTCTGAGTTGATGGCCACTCAGAATGATATGAAAGATCCCATGGCACTTACTAAAAAGTACAGATTCCTTTAGTGAATGTTTTTCATACAAATAATATTCATTTATTATTTCCTATATATAACTCTCTTTTTAATGGTTATTATGTAATAATGGGTTGGGAGGGTGGCCTAATGGTTAAGGTGTTTGCCTTACAAACACAAGGTGCAGGGTTCAAGTCTCACAAGGGATAATTGGCTAGGCTTAAAATGGCTCATAAGGGCAGTTAGCTTAGTACTAATCTATGAACCTATAAATTATATCTCCTTGAATGTTTAAAACATTTTACATTTACATTTCTTTGGCAATGTCCTAGCTCCATACATATGACATTATGTCTCTCAACTTTATATCATTGTTTAATTACTTGTTGTATATAGCTTCATACATGCCTTTCTAGATAATGGATGTAATATTAAAAAACTCTTTCTGTTGCTTACTTCATCTTCCTATTGAGTTCTTCCTACTTTATATTTACTCTTTAAATTTAATTTCCCTGGTAGTCTTAATTTCTTTTTCGCATTTTTCTAAAAATGAGTATATCTTCTATATGGTAGAATCTCAGAATCATTGTATATACACACCCACACACACACACACATATATATATATATATATATATATATATATATATATATATATATATATATATATGGTTTACAATTAGATTTGCGAACTGCAGTCGATGGAGAGTGACAATGTCGACTTGCAGTTTTCCAAGAGGCAGTTTTACAAACCCAAATACATCAACTACAAGACATCACATGGGTAGTGTAGTTAGAGTATTTGAGTTCAGAGTTTTGAGTGGAGATCACATTTCAGTGAGGAATAAGGAATTAACCCATTTCCTCACTGTAGTGTGATCTTGGAGTTGGTATATATAATCTGCGGGATGTGTGTGTGCAAAATAATAAACGTGCTGTACCGTTAACTCTAGAGTGTCACAGTACATTACAGTGCATAGCTTGGATGACTGATGTCACCTCCTGCTACGTTGAATACATTGAACTATAGGAGTTGATGTATTCAGTTTCAAGTTTCCTGCTTGTTCGCTGTTGCAATTTTCAAGATATTGGTTTGACATTAAGGCCGATCAACTGATGTAGTTTAAAGGTTTCAATAGTAAGCCTACATATAATATATATATATATATATATATATATATATATATATTTGTGTGTGTGTGTGTGTGTGTGTGTGTATCATATGCCAAATCACTGAAGACAAACACCCAGCACCAAAAATATCTGAAAGCTCAAAATGCTGAATCTCAAAACACTGGACCATAAGAAAACCCTACAAATAAAAAAAATGAAGAAATATATTTTTTACAGGGAGCAAGCTCCCCCCCCCCACTGCACCTCACCCCTCAAACTCAAATATACTAACTCCATGATGGGGGAAACACTCATGAAAACAGGTATCACTGTCAGCACACAACAAAAGTCACACCATGTGCATAAATCACTGCAACCTACGCATCTGTACTGCCTATCTCCTTGGACAGTTGGTATGAATAGCTTGAGACATTTCTCATTGGACTATATGAAGAGAGACATGATTGAGCTCTATGAATATATGCCCCAAGCTGGTATGTCTCTAGCCTTGAGCAGCATTCTACCCTCATGTAGGATGATACCACAGTATAAACAAAAAATGATTAAATTCAATAATTGGTTTAGTTTCTGGTGTCATTGTAAGGGGATCCAATTCCTGTCAGCCTGGGATGACATGGCTGATAGACCACACTGCGTTGCCAGAGATGGTCTTCACCTGTCACCTATAGGCTTTCAGTTACTGGCAAAGGCACTTGCCTCCTTCAGAGTGCCTTTTTTAGGCAAGTCTCAAGAACAAAATAAATTAAAGGTTATGCTTCTAATTGCTAGGAGTTAAAATCAGAAACTACACTCTGTGGAAAGAGTCCTCTCTCTGGAGGATTTTGACATCTTTGCAGTCACAGAAACTTGGCTCAGTGCCACAGAGAGTACCCAGCCTTGCAAGGCTACAATGCCTTCCACACTTTCAGGCTGCAAAATGAAAGTGTGAGAACCAAAGGAGGAGGAGTACCTATCTTCATGAAAGATAAATATACCTCTAGACTGGTTAGACAGGAAAACTCCATGGAGTTACTCTAAGTTCACCTAACTGTGGGTAAGACCCCCTTCAATTCATCTTTAGCTATAGGATCCCCCCTCAATGAACCAAGATACCCACACTGCTTATTTGAACCTACTTGAGCCAATCAAATTACAGCCAAACACTCTAGTCATGGGCGATTACAACTATCACTGTATTGACTGGGAAACTTGTACAAGTACCAACATGCTCGCACAAAGGTTCCTGCACTTTGTCAACACTAATGCCCAGGAATAAATAATGTGCAGCCCCACAAGGGGCTCAAATATTCTCGACATGGTCCTCACCAACATGGGTGACTGTTACACCACCACAAGTATAGGACCCTCATTGGTTAAATCTGAACACAAATCAGCCAAATTTAAGTAACTATAACACCTGAACTCCTCAGGTGAAATTAGGCTATAACAATTCACCAAAGATAATTATACACTCCTAAGGAATGTCATAAATAATTCCCAAGTTCCTGTTCCCACAGATGGCATTGACAACTATACTAAGCTATACACAAGTGCCCTGCACAAGCAAGTTTCCAAATGTATTGACAGATCTGATAGAATCAGAACAGGATCCTAAAGTAAAATCGAGCCTTCCTGTTGGATATCTAGCATTAATAAGTTATACAACAAGAGGAAGAAGTTGCTGTCTAAGAATAAAAAAGAGAGAGGTCCCAGTACTGGAAAACACCTTCCTTTGCTTGAACAAAAAAATAAGACAAATTCTAAAATCCTCTAAGGGCAACTTCGGTTAGCAACCATAGCTAAGGATAACCATAAGGCATTCTTCAGCTATATCCATAACCATAAAGGCAGGACCCAGGTGTGTGCTGACCTAGCTGTGGATGGCATCACACACACCGATCTTGCGAAACTAGTTAACATATTAGCTGACAGGTTTGGTGAAAATGTCACCCCCCCCCCCCCGTTGCCTCCAAGCATTCCACAAAGCATTCCCTCTACATCACCCCCACCTTGTATCTCCAAAGGGCAAGTCATTAATGCTTTCTCCAAGGCTAAAAACACAGCCTCTGTGTGACCATATGGCATCCCAGGTTGCATTTTAAATTGTCTAAAACATGAGTTAGCAACTCCATTAGATACTTCCTTCGATGACAGCCTGAGTACTGGTTTTCTCCCTGCTGAATGGAAAACAGCAACCATCATCCCCCTTCATAAAGGGGGTACAGCAACAGACCCTGGGAACTACAGACCCATAAGCTTAAACAGCCTTATCTGTAAGGCCATGGAACAAATCATCATGGACCTTATAAATAAGGATATAGGTGATCTCCAAACCCTTCATCTGACACAGTTTGGTTTTGTCAAAGGCAAGTCATGCCTGTTAAACCTTGTGGACTTCTTTGAAAATGTCACCAGAGCCATAAATGAAGGCAAATCTGTACATATAGCCTACCTTGACCTAGCCAAGGCCTTTGACACAATCCCACATTTGGGCATCATTGATAAACACTCCCGGTTGAATATTAACCCTTATGCTATCAGGTGGGTTGCTAACTGGCTGACCAACAGAACACACTCAGCCAAAGTTGGCGACTTTTCTTGGTTAGAAATCTCTGAGGTCTCTCAAACTGCTGCAAGTGCCAGGTAAGGTACATACCAAAGGGAGCACTGTACTCAATTATTGGCCTGATGAGGGTCAAGTACAAGGGTGTTCTGACCTCTTTACCTCTTGAGGCAATGCCTTTGCTAATGAGATGGCCTACAGAGCAATCTCAGCTTCAAACTTAATGGAAATGCTGCACATCTGGAAGTCAAGTGGGACAACGGTCACCTGCTCCAGGGACCTTAACCTAGCCTGTGACATAAATAGGACCCGATATGTCTGTCAGAGGTTGCCACTCCTCTGGAAAGGCTACCAATTCACATCAAACAGAGTCCCTCTATGACCCTGTTTAAGTCTAGCCTGGATGACTGGATGGGAAACCATAAATCCCTGCCTGGTATTTCACCTGTGACCCTCCTAGATATGGTCAGTCATTGCTAACTAAGATCTTGAGTTTAGGAAAGATCCTTTATATTGGGTTCCTCTAATATTATATTAGGTACACTCAGCTAGGCTTATAAAGGCCTTTGATTCAATAGCCCAGTAACCACCTATGGACCTATGAGCAAAAAATGCATTATAATACCCTTTGGGAAACTGTCAACCCAAGTTAATTATTCCATTGATAAAATATCCCTAAGAGTCAACCCAGTAGTGATGGCTGTAGGAACATGTGTAAACAGCAATCTGGCCTTTGACCAACATGTAACTAAGATAATAAGAAAATCGTTCTATGTCACCCAACTTATAGGTATGGGTATGGCATCCAAGTACAAGGAATAGTACCACTCTAATCATCCCTTAATTCCCACTAATCACCTGAAGACTCTGTCACTGTAATTCAGTCTCCTATAGGCTGTTGAGAGGGGATCTTTGCTTGGCTTACAAGGATTCCTCAGACCCAGCCATGATGGATCTGTTGCACATGTGCAAACCAAGCAGCACCACAAACTTTAGATCTAGGGATCTGACTTTCGCTTGTGACATAAACAGAATGTGTTGGAGAGACAGATATCCATATCTGTCCCAAAGTATTTCTGCACTATGGAATAGGCTCCCCATCCATGTAAAACACAGCTCATACCTGACCCTATTCAAAAAAACCTTAACAACTGGATGGGAAATTGTATTTGACCCCATGTCCCTCATAGACAGAGGCCATCAACAAGAAAAATATTATCTTACCCCCCCATCAAATCCTTAGTTACCTCCCTACTAACATACCCCTAGAGTTGTAAGGGGCCTAGTGGTTGTTAAAATACTAACAACCTATGAACAGTGTCTGTGAAATTGTTAAGCACTACAGATGAGTATAAATTGGCAGCAAATAATCTGAACACAGTCTCTTAGAATGGCTTTAAGTTGGAAACTGGTCCAGATCTACCATAAGATGTAAAGCAAGTAAGATCAAAGATGGCTTATGATATTCAGAAATTAGTTGAAAAAGATATTTGCTTTAAAGTAGGTTATCCTGTAAAAATGACATTTTCATGAAATGGAAATTAATATAAGGCAGAAAATCATATGTTATAGCTTGTTCAAGTAATTATGGCTAGTATGATACTTTGTAACTACTTCACCAAGTTTTTTTCCTGATTACTTTTCTTGTCTTTACGATTTCTCTTGTCTCAGAGTTATATTTTATTTCAACCTTGACTATTTATCATGTGGGAACTTCTTTGAAAAATGCCATATCTACTTTCTTTCAAAATCATCTCTTTTCTTTCCATTATATCAATCTTTCTATTCTTGTCATTCATATTCGAGCTCTTTTTTCTAACATATAATGTTAATTTGACACACATTCATACAGATTCCTTATTTATCTCCAAAGTAGCAGCATTTATGCATTGCAGTGAACCCTTCTGGCATGTCTGTAACAAACATTCTTTTACCATTTTTTTTACTTTTTTCAACATGAAGGGCTGTAATGCCTTCCACACATTTAGGCACTCTACTGAGCAGGAGAGGAAAAAAGGTGGAGGTGTCTCAATCTACATCCGGAAGAGGCTCACATCAAGGCTGGTAAAGCAGCATGATGCACTAGAGCTCCTTCATGCTGAAATAACCATCAGAAAAGTCCCAGACCATATATTAGCTAACTACAGAACTCTTTCTATGACAAAAAAAAGCCACAATGCCTATCTACAGGAACTAGAAACACTCAGTATTAAACCCAATATCATTTCCCTAGGTGAACCAAACTATTCAGCTATAGCCTGGAAAACCTACAACATCACTATTGCACAAGCACAGAGATTCCCAGACATTGTCAATACAAATGGCCTGGAAAAATTAGAAAGAGTATCCACTAGGGGGAACCATATTTTGATCTTGTCCTTACTAATTTGGGAGCATGTTGCACTGTCCCTTGCTTATCTTTATCACTTGTTAGATTTGACAATAAAGCAGTTTCCTTCAAATTAAAATTGAAACCAGAGATTCCTTCCACCCAGGGTACCTTTAGAAATTTCTTTAAGACAAAGTACCACCTTCTAATTGATATATTTGCAAGATTCAAATCCCCACCAAACTCTGTTATCTCCACTGACTACACATACACATTCATATAACACCACACTATACTAGTATGTAAACACCTGCATATATGCAGCTGTACCTCATAGGAACAGGTGCCAGGCAAATCCCAGAAACAAACCAACATGATCGAACCATGATATCAACCAATTTTATAATAAAAGAAAAATAATTTTGACTAAACATAAGAAGAGTAATTCCCAGAGTGTTGGACCCCATGTCACTGAAATAAACAAACAATTCAGGAGCTTAATAATATCCACCAAAGACAAGTTTGAGGCTAAAATAACTATGCAAGCCAAAGACAATCACAAGGCATTTTTAGTTATGTTCATAATCTCAAAAGCACAATTCAGAAATGGGCTGAACTGATAGAGAATGGTGTTACCTCCACTGAGGCAGAAGATATAGTGAACCTACTGGTCGATAAATTTAGCTATAACTTTATCCCTCTCTCTCCCCATCTGTCTCTTAGGATATACCTGAAACTGGCTCGCCACTCGCTATCACACTAAAAGTTCTATCAAAACTAAAAATACTGCATCAATGAGTCCTGACAATATCTCTGGCTGCATCTTAAATAGCATGAAGCATGATATAGCCACATCTGTAACAACACAGTTTAAACTCAACCTCTATATAGCTTTTGTACCAAGTGAATGGAGAACAGCTATAGTCATTCCTCTGCATAAGGGAGGACCTTCCACAGACCCAGGCAATTGCAGACTCATATGTCTGACCAGCCTCATATGCAAAACCACAGAAAGACTTATAATGGTACTAATCAATCAGGATATGAGCAACGTCCAAACACTGGGCCCATCTCAGTTTGGATTCATCAAGGGCAGGTCATGCTTTCTCAACCTGGTGGATTTTTTTGAAACAGTGACCAAAGCAATGGATAAAGGCAAAACAGTACATATCACATACCTTGACCTGGACAAAGCTTTTTGACATTATTCCCCACTCAGGCATAGTAGAAAAGCTAAACAAATTGGGAATAAACAGCCATGTCACCCACTAGATTGCCAGCTGTCTTACAGATAGGATGCAGGAAATCAAAATAGGGGAAGTTACCTCCATAAAGAGACCAGTCACCAGAGGAGTCCCGCGAGCCTCTGTGCTGGGACTTCCCCTGTTTGGCATTTACTTTTCTGAAGTAAATGCCATTATGAAAGGGCTCTGGCTGACTAGGTTTGCAGATGACTGCTAGATAGGAGCAATCATTGAATCCTCAAATGATTTAGCCATCCTGCAGTAGGGTTTGTCTCAAATAAATAACTGGTGCCAAGATCATGGACTGAAACTAAATGCCTAAAAATTCATTATTGCATACTGTGGGAAATCATCTATCCCACTGAGCTATTACATTAGCAATACTTTCCTATGAACTGACACACTTGTTGGGGAGATTTGGGAAGTTATGTGGACAGTGACCTAACTTTTGGAAATGTGTTCATTGCTGTAAGAAAGTCCTTCCCTTCTATATTGCACAGCTTATAAACAAAGGGTCTGTGTCTTATCTAGCAAT
Organism: Protopterus annectens; assembly: GCF_019279795.1. Classification (NCBI taxonomy): domain Eukaryota; kingdom Metazoa; phylum Chordata; order Ceratodontiformes; family Protopteridae; genus Protopterus; species Protopterus annectens. The sequence goes on along the minus strand of NC_056735.1, from coordinate 663,410,951 downwards.
GTCATTATCCCCCTTTACTCAGCCTTCATTAGACCAGTTATTGAATATAAGGCACCTTTGGTATGTATCTGTCCAGGCACGTGGAAAAACTGGAACACCCACAGAGATATCTTACTAAATGGATACAAGGTCTAAACAACATGTCCTACATGGACTAGCTCAAATCCTTGTCACCATACTTTGTATTCTACAGACTGCTAAGAGGTGACCTGTGCCTGGCATAAAAGGCACCCTCTGCACCCTCTGATCAATACTGATGGATTTACCACGCATCAGCAAGTCAAATGGCATCAGAAATACTTGGTCTAGGGATCCAAACTTCTTCTGTAACAACAGCAGAATAGTTTGGAAGGACAGGTATATGTCAAAGAGGATACCACTGCTCCCCATCCACATAAAACAAAGTTTATCCCTGTCCATACTCAACCACAATTTGGATCTATGGATGGAGAAACAGAAAATGTACCCTATTACTGCTCCTTAAACTACTAATGGACAAAGGCAGCTCCTAAATGGTTAATCCTATGCATGGGTCCCTTCAAATTTATTCTTGTTAGGTGTAATATATAATTAATGACCATGGGATGGGTAAGGCCAATCTCTAACCAAATGGGATAGGTTATTTTGAGCACAAAAAGGGATATTGGCTAGTCTTAAAATGGCCCATAGCGGCAGCTAGCCTAGTACTTACCTAAGAACTTAAGAACATATCCACCATATAATTCACCATATTTAGTACACAGAGAATTTTGAATTATCTTACTTATACCCTCAAACTATGTATCAAACTAGAAAGTAACAAAATTTGAAATATAGTTTACTCTGAATGAAAATATAACAAAATTTGAAATATTCAATAATATTAGGTGTGTCACATTTAAATATCCTTCCTATTCTCATTTCTCTTTAAGGAAGGTTCATCAAACCAAAGATACACCTAAAAATACTCATTATCCAAATTTAAAATTTTTTTTCAAAAAGTTTATGTACCTATCATTTAACTTTGAATGTCTATCACATACATTTTAACTATATGGGTCCCTATCAGAAGCTTGAGTTTTCAGAAACATGAAATTTATATTGTCAGGATGATATCATTGAGTTTCTGAAAACTCAAAGTTTTTGAATGGAGATTGCAGTACAGTGCAGATTGGGGAATTTACCCTTTTTCCCTCTGTAGTGCAGTCTCAGAGTTGGTATATATAATATGCAGGGGATGTAGTGGGTACAGGGGGCTTACCACCCTGCAAAAATGTAGAAAAAAGGTAGATTTCTGTTGTTTTTTGAAGTTTGGGTTTTCAGAAACTCAGTCATATCGTCTCGAGAATATGAATTTTGAGTTTCTGAAAACTCAAGCTCATATATATATATATATATATATATATATATATATATATATATATTCACTTCAGAATGTTGAATTTCTAAAACTTTGAATTTCTTATGGTCAAGACCATATAATCAAAGTTTTGAAATCTTGAAACTCTGAAACGAATCCAAAAAAATACAAAACCAAGTTTCTCAAAGTTTCTTCAGGGGGGCAAGCTCCCATGTGCTCCCCCACACCCCCATTACTTAAATATACTGACATTAGTGAAGAAAAGAGAAATCTCCAATTCTGCTTTGTATGCAGATTACTGTACAGAATTTAGAGATTTCAAAAACTGAAATTCGAAGTTTTGCAAGTTCGACATTCTGAAGTGAATCCATATATATATATATATATATATATATATATATATATATATGTGTGTGTGTGTGTGTGTGTGTGTGTGTGTGTGTGTATTTTACTCAGTAATATTATATATTATCTACTTTTCTTCTATTTTTATTATTTTCAATGAAAGAATTTCCCACTGCATTTGTATTCTCATTTTCTTGCCAAAAGTTTTACTCAGCAGCTTAAATACCTTTATTCCCTTTGTTCTCTTCTATTCTTTTATTTTTTCCCCAAAGAGTATTTTATTAATGATTTTTCAGATAATAATCTAGATTAGAAAATCATATAAATGGAATAAACAGCAAGCAGCAAACTAGATTAAAAAAGATAACGCTAACTAAATACACTGTATACACTATTTACATATTAAACTGCTCAACAACTGTATTGAACCATAGCTAACATGTATGAATAGTCTGTTCATGCTGGCTGTAAAGTATGAACTAATATTCCATAGGTAACCAAAAAGATAGAGTAAGTATACTAGAGATTAAAAGAATAGAGAAATCTAAAACCTTTTCCCCAAACAGAAAAAAAGGGAGCACTGAAATAGAATTTATAATAAGATATTGAGAGGGATAGTCCAAGATTTTATTAAATTATTTAAACTAGGTTTATCACTTGAGATTATTCTAAAAGATCTGTAATACTTGTTGATTAACTTAATAAATTCATCCAATGCATTAAAGACAAGTTGCATCAGTTCTTAGTAATATAAAGTTTTAAAAGACAAAGCAATGATAAGCAAAGATAAGAGCTCTCAGTTTGTATTTCTTTTGTTTTTATTTACATTAAGTGTAAGGTAGCAAAATGTCAAGAAAAAGTTGGTAAGTTAGGGATATATAAATTCCATGTTGCAAAATAAGACATAATTTCTTGGCAAATTTGCAGTTCCATGGAATATGCATTAAGTAATCTCCAGCCAATACACAAACTGTACAACAATCAGAAATTAAAATATTAAACATTCTAGTTTGATAGGGATATGTAAGCATTATTTAAAATCACAGACTGTGTATAATATAGGTTTTGAAAAGGAATAAAGTTGATACTGAGTAAAACTGAGGGCTTTATAGATTCATCAACAAAGTTGTCTCTTTGATTAGACCAATATGAGGCATATTTATAGCTTTGCTCAAATTTTTAATTTATAAGTTATATGACAAAGATATAGGCTTTAACATGTTAAGAGTTGAAAGAAATCCCCCAAGTTAATTGATTTTATTTAAATTTATTACAAGAATGAGAAACTTAGCTTTTAAAATAGGTGAACAACTTTTAGGCAACTCAAGATGTTCAGATATATGTAGTGTAGAATCCATAGTTTGGTATAAAAGATTCTGTACTTGAAGCTTTTTTCAGCTGGGGAAATGAGGAAAAATTAATTATTGAATTATTTATTAGAAAATTAGGAATATTATGAATCAGTTGAAACCGTTCCACTATTTCATAAGGATTGACTTAACTCATTAGATTTTGAAATTATTGAATGGGGTTCTTAATAATAGGATGCATTTTTCATTTTTTTATATCAGCTGATTTTGAGAAGGAGAGGGATAAAGGATTGCAATAATAATTTTTTAATAATTTTTGCCAAATGAAGTCCAAGTCAGGCACCAGCCATTTTCATCAGGATCATAATTAATTGCACCAATTAATCTAAGTGACTTAATAATGAGATGGTACGAGTAAAAATCAAGGAGATTTATACCATCTTGTCTTGTGGAACAAATCAATATTTGATAAGATAGTTATATGCGGTTTGAGATACCAGATAAATTAGATTAAATTAGCATGTATATTGGTGAAAAACTGTTTGGCAATATTATATATAGAAGATATAAAATGAAAGAGGATCATAGAGAGAATGTTAATTTTTATAATATCAGTTTTTCATACAACTCAATCTTTTAATGTATAAAAGAATGTTCTGCCCTGTATTATAACAGTCAAAAAGTCAGAAGAATTAGCAGTCAAAAACTTAATTCCTAGATATTTAATTGTCTTGGTCAAATTAAGTCCTTGCATATTGGACCAGTTAAATGTATAATCTCTATTTAACATGACAGGGAAGCAGAATGATTTTTGTATGTTTAATTAATAATTTGCAACTTATACAACTAATTTACAGTGAATACATTTTTGGGTATATCAATATGCAGGCAAGTAAGATAAATGTTAACATCATCAACAAGTACCATAGAAGGATTTGAAGATTAAAAAGACTAGGGATAATATAATTTGTTTTTTGAAATAACAATATTGTTTTGGTATAATTCACATAAGAATCCATTTTTAATAAAACAGTTAAATAATTAAGAACAATTTTTAATCTATTCTTCAAAACACTTATAAAATTCTGAGGTATACCCATCAGGCCCTGGTGCTTTATCTCATTTTATACTGCAAATGGATAATTTTATATGCTTGGACATGTGTGAATAATAAGTCATAATGTTTCTGTTGGAATGCAGGGAAATTCAAATTATCTAGAAATGTCCACAACTCATTCTCAGAAAAGACTGATGAATTAGTCTTGTATAAATTATGGTAGAAATTTTCAAAGATTTTAACAATATTTAAAATAGCATAATACAAGTTTCCATTCTGCTTTTTATAAAATGAGTAGGGGGAGATGATATAACATTTAGAAACAGTGTTCCTATATGTTTAGAGGGGATTTGGACTATTCCAGCTGTTTTGCTAGTGTTCTACTTTTGCACCATGACAACAGAGATAAATATATAATCTTAAGCTCTTTATTAAGTTTTTGTATTTGTCATTAAATGTCAGGATCATACTTGATACTAAGTTGGTGTTCAAGGTTTAAAGAGTTGATTTAATATCTATTTTTTTATAATAAGATGCTTTACTTATTAGAAACCTCTCAAGCTTAATTTAAATGTAGCCCAATATATGTCTAATTTAGTATTATTATGTGGTAACTAATCCACACATTCTTTCAAAGACCTGTTAATTTCTTGAATCACATGCTCCTCTTGAGCAAAAGTTGCTTAATGGTTCACGGCTTTGATAGATAATTGAATTTTCAAATGATCTGAAAGAGTATGTGAGTCACTAACAAAGTTGATTCATTTGAAACTGGTATAGCCACGGAGTACCAATAAGTCCTGCAACACCACTGTTGTTACTGTCACAATTTCCTAATAAAGCCAAACAAATACTTGCAGTAAAATTGTAATGTCCACTGTAATAGCTGCCAAAATTCCTTAGTTAATTCAAACTGCTTTTTGCCAAATAACGCTCCAATTGCGTTTTGAACAGCACGCCAACTCCAAGTTTAAAATAGCTTGTTTATTGACATAGATACTCGTACAGTGGTGGTGCTGCGGTAGGGTTGTCACCTCACAGTTAGACGTTGTCCGTTCAATTCTCAGTTAGAGCGTCTTCTGTGTGGCGAGGGGCGACATGCGTGAATGGGCGTTCCTTCATTGAAGGTTGTGCGTTAGGCCCAGCAAGCCAGCACGTCAAAATCTACTGCCAATCATTAGCAGACCGGAGTTCTGCTGTGGCGACCCCTAACCGGGAAAAGCTGAAAGAAAGAAAGAAACAAACACTTGACATAGATACTCGTATAGTTCTAAATAAACCTCTACAAATTCATGTCCGAGGTTGTACAAACTAACGCTAGAAGCGTACTACTATAAAACATTAAAACAGTAAACGGACATTCGGTGTACGTTACTGCGGACTTATTAAAATGGTTAAGCGCTTTCACCCATAACTTATGGGCTTCTTCAGAACACCTTCATTTCAAACTGTCCGCCTTTTGAAACTTCAACGGCGCCAAATTGAATTTTAACCATTCAAACTTTTTAAAGTAACAATACATGATATTATCAACTGCAACACTAAACTAAATACAAAATTAGTCGCCAAAATCAATCTATTACACTACTTGTTAGTATTGCAATACAAACTAACATATAAAATATTAGTATCCAAATACATAATTTAAAACTATACACAAATATTAGACTGTTCGCAACTATATTGTCATCAAATACAATAATTAAAATAGTCATCAAACTGCTAAAATAACCACTTACTAAAATGTAAAGGGTTTGAAATTTCATATTCTTTCTGAAATCCAAATTGGTTAGAGAAGTTGTGAAGGCTGCCAGCCTAGCTAGATAGAATTTTATAGATAATTATGTCATTTGTAAATATTAATGTAAGCCACAGGCTTGTTGTCGTGGGTGGTAAAAATAGTGTTACCTGTAGAACTGGAAAATAATGTAACAACAGTGCACTTTACTGACCAAGTGGGGCATGTTGTGACCCTTTGATGTAAACATGGCTCCAGCCAGTCTAGATGAAGGAATTCTTGCTATTGTTTAAGGCCATAGTTAATGGCCAGAATTTGCATGCATAAATGTCCTTTATTGCTCGGGTTTCTGCCCAGAGGTAAAGAATGTAAATGTAGTTTCTGTTAGCCTGGGAACACAGGGAAGTGTGAAGAATGGTGTAATGTGAATCCAGAGAAGTGTGAAGAATGATGTAATATGAACCAGGAATATAAGGCACTCTGTGTTCATTGTTAAAAACAGAGCTATACTATGCATGACAAAAAGTGCATATCTATGAATAGATATACGCTAGTTTAGATAAAATACATATATTAATTAAAAGACTTTTAACTCCAATATTTCATAAAAAATATATATGTATATAATGTATGCATATGTAAAAATTCTGAGCACAAAAATTAGTACTGAAACATTTCATAACACTTCACATAAATTAAAACTATTGAACCTGTCTAACATGGATTCATTATGCACATCAAAAATTCCATATTACCTAAACAAGTATAAGGAGCGGAAAACTCAGCTGACATATAACCTCCTGGACTTCAGGATAGGTCTCAGGGAGGCTCTCTCATTTAATCCTCTCCCTCAATCTGCTCTAAACCTTAAAATCCATTTATTTTTCCTCCCTTCAGTACAATTTCTAATATCTCCTTCCCCGGCAAGGGCAAGGGGTATTATGATATCTATTACCATAAATTTAAAATTATGGTCTTCTCCTTCTGCCATTACACATTTTGCAAGAGCATTCATGGAGGATCTAATCCTGATACCATACAGATGTTCCCTTATCATATTTTTAAGCATCCTTTCGGTCTTACCAACATAGAAAGACCGGCAGGTATCGCATACCGCAAGATATACTAGATGTGAGGTCGTACAATCTGCCAAGATAGTAAAGCTGTAACTCTGCCGTGTATCTGGGTGCACATATTTACCACTTGGATCTAGGTATCTACAGTAACTACATTCTACATTCTCCACAAGGAAGTGTACCCATGCCTTGCTTATATCCAGTGTCATGCCTATCAAAGGGTTGACAAAGAATCCTCTTTAAATTGGGTTTATTGTTAAACCTAAATCTCTGTATGTCACCCACAATATTCTTAATATCAGGGTTGGTAGTTAGTATCCTCCAGTGCTTACTGATTATATCTTAAACTATCTTATTATCTGTAGTAAAGAACATGGGTATCCTAACCTCATTAGAGTAAGTCACAGGGATGCTCCTTGTATCATGTTCAAATCTTTTGGAAATGTAAGGGCTGGCTCTCCCTTGTCTAAGGGAATCAAATTCATATAACCCATCATTGATCTCATCACTACTATAGCCTCGTTTCATGAGTCTTTCCTTTAAGGTATTCAGCTCTGAGCGAAATCCCATATCAGATGCATTTAGCTGGGAGACTCTCATCCCTTGCCCTTTAACTATGTTCTTAAATGTATAATGAGGATGCATACTACATCTGTGTAGGAAGGTGTTCTTATAACATCTTTTTCTATAGATGCCTGTGTTGATAAATCCATTCTTTAGTCTTTCAACATAAACATCCAAATATTCTATTTTATTATAAGAGAATGCCATTGTAAACTTTAAATAATTAGTCATACTATTCATATTCATAATGAAGGTATTTAATTGATCAATGGCCCCAGTCCAAATAAAGAAGACATCATCCACAAAATGACGATAAAAGGGGATATTTCTCCTTAAGGCATCATAGAGAACAACTGATCCTCCTCCCAAAGGGCCAGGAACATGTTGGCGTAGCTATTGGCACAAGATGTGCCCATAGCCACGCCATCACGCTGTAAATACATGACCTGGTTGAACAGGTAGATGTTGTTCTCAAGGACAACTTCCAGGAATAAACATATCAAATCTATTTGTCTTTCCCCATACTCACTGTGTCTAATTAAATAATGTTTAATGGATTCAACGCCTACATTATTGGGAATAACAGTAAATAAAGATTGAACATCTAAGGTGACAAAAAGTAAATTCATTCCCAAATCTAGATCACTGGTAAAGCTCTATAGGCCCAGAAGGAACTGCCTAGTGTCCTTCAGAACCACAGGATTTAAATCTAGTACTGGTCGAAGGAACTTTTCCACATATAGTGAAAAAGGTTCTGTGCACCAACTCCTACCTGAGACAATGGGTCTCATGGGGGGGGGGGTTCCCATCTTTATGAATCTTGGATAGACCCTGTATAGCTGGTATCACAGGGTGCTCTGCTTCTAGAAATCTACATAGCTCTAGGGATATATGGCTACTTTTGACCATATCATCATACATCATATAGATCCTGTGCTTAAGGGTATTAACCTGTACATTACTAATGACAGTATAGTATTTGGAATCACTAAGCATATCCTTCATGGAACACTGGTAACCATCCCTCTCCATAATTACAACTGGCCCACCTTTGTCGGATGGTCTGATGACAGTATTCTTATCATCCTGCAATCTTCTCAACGCTTTCCGCTCCTTAAAACTCAAATTATATTTGGTTTTATTCCCTCCTCTCCTAGAATTCTCATTGTTAAAACATTTATACAAGTCATCCTCAACTAATTTATAAAAAGCCTCTACTAACAAATGATTGTTCGGCACATATAGGCTAGGTTTTTTTAAAAGTTGATGAATGTTCATTGTTACTATCACCAAACTCAAGTTTTAACATGATGCTCCTACTGAACATCTTAACATCAATTAAGATATATGTTAAGTTACCATGACTTGTCGGAATAAAGCTAAGTCCTTTATTTAACACAGAAAGTTCATCAATGTCTAAAACATGCTTCAAAATGTTCCAGACTAAACAGTCCCAGCCTGATTCCACATTTTCTTGAGGGACTGACTGGATTGTCTCTGCCGAGTATTTGCGTTTCTGTCTCCCTCAGCTGTTTGAATGGGTCCTCCTCATCCCCTCTTCCACAGAAATTGGAAGGGGGAACTGCTGAAAACCCATGGCCACAGGCTTCACACTTCCTGTAGATACCCCTGTTAATCCTGCTCGTGGCACATTTGGTCTAACATCAGGTTGAGTGAAAATTTCATTATCCATTGGACAAATATTTGCAGTATTATCTTGATCTGTGGTGTTACTTCAAACCTGTACATCTATCGAACCTGTTGGTTCTGCATCATTATTCATGGTTTGTGAAAAGCAGACCTCAGGTTCCTTGTCATTATTAATATTGGCTACATTGCTGTTAGATGTTAGCCCCCTGGCATGGCATGGTGATAAACCACCATTGGTTCCTTGTATAGGGCGTTTGTCAGAGTCCCCAGCCCTGGGCCAAGTAAAAACGTGACCCAGCTGGAAATCTCTGGTGCCTCTTGTCTGCTGGCTCTATTTGGATTATATATATATATATATATATATATATATATATATATATATATATAGTGTGTGTGTGTGTGTGTGTGTGTGTGTGTGTGTGTGTCTGTGTGTGTATCTTGGCATAGTAAAAATACTAACTCTTGGAAATGAAAGAAAGAATTGAACAGGATATCCATAAAAATTATGTTTTGGCATTACCCCTCTCAACACTTTCCAAGGCCTAACCCTAATACTACTTAAGTGAGAATAGTTAATGAGGCTCAGAAATAAAATATAAGGTAACATTACAAATATAATAAGTACACCAATTAAGATCATTATATATATATATATGTATATATATATATATATATATATATATATATATATATATATATATATATATATATATATATATCAGAACACTTTTTTTAAAAAACTACTTTGTAGATCCATATAGCCTGTGCTCTGTAAACTTCACTAACAAATCACTGACAAATAAACATTCTTACTAGTAATTATCAATCTGCCTTACATATTTCCCTAAAATTGATGTAACCTTGCCATATGAAAGCTACTTGGTAGGGATTCATATCTAAAATTAAATTTTGCTATTGATTAATTAAGAACAAACTGGGACAAGTTATTTCTGTACTTGGCAAGGGAGAGATATGATTTTATTTCTCTTCCAAAATATATATTTTTTCACTGTTTTGAATATAAGAAATACAACTTGATAATTTAAAAAAATTATATAAATTGGTCTAATCAATAAATCTTGTTGGAATCTTCTTGCAGTCTAATGAGATCTTTTGATAATTATATCCCCTGTTGATTTTTGGCTGTCTAATAAGAAAATTTCTTTAACACTGCCTATTAAATTGAAATTTTAAAGTCCTGGTATTCCTCTAAGAAAAAGATTATCCCTTCTAGATTGCACTTTACAAAGGAGTTTCTACTGCATAGAAATTACATCTTGTGCTAGTGATGACAGATCCCTTTCCTTGTGCTAAGTTTATCTTCATTTACTGAAATGTGACTCTCTGACTGTTGCAGTATTTTTATAAAATGCACAAGATTTATATTACTTGCAGTAAGTTAACTGTAAGTATTGTCACTTGCAGTTTTCAGAGGAATGAATGCCATTTTTAAATCCTCAGTAGCAAATATTAGTTCTAACTTAATTTTAGATGATGGATTATCCTTTCTTCTGTATTGCTAGCTCTGTATTTTTTATTTGCTATATCCTTTTATTGTGTAATCAGAGAAGAGATTTTTTTGTTTCAGAAGTCTTTGTCTCCATAATCTCATTGTCTTGAAACATTTTGTTTTTAGACATCATCAGCTTTAGATTTTATTGTTCTTTTTCAGAAACTCATGAAAAGGAACTAAAAAAATAGGTCAGTTCTAAGTGAATCACAAAGAAGACACTTTATGAGATCAACACGTACTCTATACTCCAGGAAATTTAAAGTGAAATGACAAGTAATTATTACCATTAAAACAATGCAATTAAGTCAGTTTAATGGATTTTAAAGTAGGAGAAGTCTACTAGTTATTAAGTTATGATTAAAATTAAAGAGCTCTGCTTAAAGACTGGGTAGCTCATGACAGCCCTCTTAAGTTCCCTTTTATATTATTTTTTTACATTCTAGTTCATAGGTAAGTACTGGATTAGCTGCCTTTGTAGGCCATTTTAAACCCAGCCAATTTCCCTTTTGGCAATTGAGGTAACCTATCCTGTTTGGTGTTAAATTGACCTTACCTGAACCATGGTCAATAATTATATATTACCCATAGTGAGAATAACTGAGATCACACCATAGATAATTTGAGGGGACCAATGTGTGGGACAAGTTCGCATTTTGCAGCTGCCCCTGTCCATTAGTAGCATAGGGGACAGTCCCGGGGTAAATTTTCTATTACCCATACATAGATCCAAGTTATAACTGAATATGGGCCAAGATGAGTTTTGTTTTACTTGGATGGGGAGTCTGTTCCAGAGCAGTGGTATCTTCTGTGAGATATACCTATCCCTCCAAACTGTTCTGTCAATGTTAGAGAAGAAATTTAGATTCCTGGATTGAGTATTTCTGATGCTATTTGACTTGCTGATGTGCAGTAGGTCCAGCAGTATTGAGCTGGAGGATGCCTTGTATGCCAGACCCAGGTCACCTCTTAGCAGTGTGTAGGATACCGAGTATATTAACAGGGCTTTGAGGTGGTCCATGTAGGGCATATTGTTTAGGCCTTGTATCTTTTTAGTTAGATAGCTCCATGGGCATTCCAGTTGCTGGATATGACTGGACAGATACATGCCAAAGGGGGTGTTATACTCAATGACTGGCCTAATGGTGGCTGAGTAAAGGGAGACAATTATATCTCTGGATTTAGTTGCAATCCATTTGTTTATAAGCTGTGTGATATAGAAGGACTTTCTCATAAGTGTGGACACATGTTGGAAGAATGTTAGGTCACTGTCATCATAAGTTCCCAGATCCCAAAAAACTGGGTCAACTCACATGGGCATATTGTCAGTGTGGTAGTTCCCTGTGGTAGACATCTTCCAAATGGATATGATAATGCGTTTTCTGCCATTTAGTTTGAGTCCATGATTCAGGTACCAGTTATTTGTTTAGAACAAACCTTCCTGCAGGATGTCTAAGTCATTAGAAGATTCAGTAACTGCTCCTAGTTTGCAGTCATCTGAAAACATAGTCAGCCAGAGCCCCTTGGTATTGACGTTTACTTCAGAGAAGTACATGTCAAAAAAGAGAGTTCCCAGCACCGAACATTGGGGTACTCCACTTGTGATTGGTCTCTTTGTGGAGGCACCTTCCCTTATTTTGATCTCCTGCATCATGTTTGTGAGCCAGTTGGAAATTCAGCAAGTGACATAGAGGTTCATTCCCAGTTTATTTAGCTTTTCTACTATGCCACGTCATGTGATTGTGTCAAAAGCCTTGGTGAGGACACGGTATGTTGTGTGTATCATTTTGTCTTGATCCATTGCTTTAGTAACCTTTACAAAGAAGTCCACCAGATAGAATAAGCATGACCTGCCCTTGACAAGTCCAAACTGAGACTGGTGCAGTGTTTGTAGGTTTCCTATGCTCTTACTGATTAGTTCCATAATAAGTCTTTCAATGGCTTTGCATTTGAGGTGGGGCAGACTTATGGGTCTGTAATTGCCTAGGTTTGTGAAAGGTCCTCCCTTATGCAGGAGAATGATTGTAGTTGTTCTCCATTCAATTGGTGAAAACCTGTATGGAGGCTGAGGATGTTGACATTGTTGTTGGGGGGGGGGTGGCTAAATCATGGTTCATGCTATTTAAGATGCATCCAGGGAAATTTTCTGCACCCACTGATACTATGAGTTTAGCTTTTGATATCATTTTCATGACTTGGTCTTGTGTGATAATTGGAGGCAAATTGGTTTCAGGTATATCTTGTGGGATAGACATAGGGAGAGAGGAGCAAAGTTTGATCTGAATTTATTGGAAAGTAGGCTAGCTATGTCTTCAGCCTCATTGTAGGTAACATTGTTCACAATCGGCTCAGCACATTATTGCATTGTGTTTCAGAGATTATGATGATAAGTAAAAAAGCCTTGTGATTTTCTTTGGTTTTGGTGGATATTTTAGCCTCAAACTTGGCTTTTGTGGTTTTTATTAAGCTCCTGGTTTGTTTGTTTATTTCAATGACAAGGGTTCTATCATTCTGGGAATTACTCTGGTTACTTTTATTGTAAAGCTTGTTGATATTATGGTTTCATCAAAGGGGTTTGTTTCTGGGGTTTTGCTGTGCTTGTTTCTACAGGGTGCAGTTGCATGTATGCAGCTGCTGGCATGGTGGTGTGGTGGTGCATGGTTTTGCTTATTAATGGCGTTAACTGCATTTTGTGAGGAGTTGAAGCTTGCCAATATATTACTTAGGAGTAGGAAGTTTGTCTTAGAGAAATTTCTAAAGGTACCTGGGGCAGAATGGGTCTCTGGTTTGTTTTATTTCAAAGGATATGGCTTCATGGTCAGACTTAACAAGTGAGGAAGATATGCAAGGGATGGTGCAGGAAGCCCCCATATTAGTGAGGACAAGATCCAAGATGTTCTTACCCCTAGAGAATAGTCTGACCAATTGATCCAAGACATTTATGTTGACAAAGTCCAAGAATCTCTTTCCATTCTACAGTTGGATGGTTTAAATCACCAAGAAAAATTATATTTGGTTTAATACAGAGTATTTCCAGTTCTTGTAGATAGCATTGTGCTTTCTTGGGTCATAGAAGGAGTTCTTAAGCAAGCTAATATATGGTATGGGACCTTTCCAATGGTTATTTTGACATGAAGCTCTAGTGTACCATGTTGCATTACCAACCTCAATGAGAGTGCCTTCTGGATGAATATTGGGACACCTCCACAATTTTTTCCTTCTGCATAGTAGCTGATCTAGACATATGGAGGGTATTTTAGCCCTATACAGCTGGAGTGCTCTTTGCATGTCTCAGTCACTACACAGATATCAATATTCTCAGAGTGAGGAGGGCTTGTAGGAAGTGGAGTTTTTTGTTTAGGCTCCTAGAATTAATCAGTAAAACCTTCATACTTTTCTTTGCTTGGTTTGCTATGTTGGTAGGTTTATCATATTGGCATTGCCTATAAAAGGCACTATAGGGGTTTCAATTTCTTTGCCAATAATCACAACCCTAGAGGGGGCAGATGCAGGCAATCCTTGGTGATCAGCGTGGTCTGTCAATCATATCCTCCCAGACTTTCAAATATTGTATTCCCTTCAAATGACATCTAAAACTTACCTAATTATTGAAGTCAGTTTCTTTTTTACTTATATTGTGGCATCATCCTTGGAGAAGATAGAATGCCATTCAGTACTACACTCATACCTAGCCTGGGACACACAGTTTGAGAGCCCCATCATTTTTCTCTTCATATAGTCCAGAGAAGTGCTTCTTATGTCTGACATCTACATGTACTATGACAGAATCATACCAATACTTGTTGTTCAAGCATCTTAGTGTAAGTGTGATATAATGGATCCTGGCACCAGAGAAGCAACTAACCGTAACTCTTTCCTTGCACAGCCTGGTAAGAGGTACATATGAATGCCTTACGATAGAGTCACAGAAACAAATATTTCAGCAGTTCCACTTCATGAAAAAACAGTAACCACAAAAGAAGTGGATTTACTCAATAGCTCACAGTAACAGAATCAGTTCATTGACACTTCAAGATTGCATACTTTCATCCCTTAGGACTTCATAATTTTTATTTGTTTCTAATCAAAAGATGGTACAACCTTTCAGGAATTCCCTGATGTTGCATAAGCAATCAATATCTTTCCTAGGTTTGGGGTAGACTATTTCTTTGAAAGATATTTTTCCACTGGGTAGTGGACATATGTACAAAATGACCATACCCAAACACAGGAATGACAGAGTGTTTGTGCTCCTTACACTCTTGTTATTACCTTTATGATTTTTTTATCCTTTTTTAAATACCTGATTCCTGACAACCACCATTTATTATTTATTGATTTATCTGGCTTATTCATTCCCTACTGGGCAAATGCTATCCCAGTCAATTCATTCATATGGGATAAAAGCCGGTTGCAGGAAGCTGTCAATGAGGAGCCTGTCACGGCTGTTTTGTTATACCCTAACCATAACCCCATGCATAACTCTAAGGGGAAGACGTGCAATGGGCTTTTAATGTAATTGCCCGTACCTCTGCATATGACTCAAACAGATCCTTGTGCCACCCCCCCCCCCCAAAAAACACACACCTTACAAATAGCATGTCTATGCAACCCTGATCTGCAACAGTGGTTTTGAAGATATGTCTGAGCATGCATTCCATCCAGTCTTTCCCCTGGTATTGGAAAATAGAAAGTTGCTCAATCTCTGCCCCCTTGTCCAGCTCCACCAGTGCCCAGACCCCAGACCCCTAATCCAACTCAGGTGCTCTGTGTCACAGTCAGAGCTCCAGCCATTAATACCACAGAACTGGACTACTTCTATGATTGTTTTTAGTTTTAAATGTTATGTCATTAGTATAAGGTTGTATAACTGCATAAGTGTCTGTTGTGAGAAAATCTGTTCGTTTTCTGTTTCATGACTATATCCACCATTCCATCAATACATATGATATGCAAATAAGTTCCTAATGGAAAGCCTTGATTTATTCCTGCATTTATTACTATGCCTCCTCCTAATGCTGTGCTGTTCATTGGTCTCAAGTGTGATGTCTGAAATAATTGTTTATATCATGTGATGAATTTTGTACTTCATGTAAACTTTTTCTTAAACTTGATATAAAACTTGATGTCTAATTTATTTATTTGTTTCTATCTCTTTTTTTGGGATAGTCTGCCTGAGTAGGAAAATTGCCCCTTTTCAGTGGAGGCCTGGGGAGAAAAGCTCCAGTAAGAAAACAACAAAAAATAAAAAATAAGTTGAATAACGTAGAGAGGTACAACTGGCTTAAATAAAAGTAAGATGCATATGAAATTTACATAATGTATACGGAAGTTGCAAGTGTACTAAATTTTATCATAATGGAAATGGTACAGTGCAAATGTTGAAGTAAGGCTCCCATGGCTGACTCCATTGTGATGGCAGCTGTCCTTGAGAAAGAAGTTTAGGATGAGAGTGCAGCAGTCCTTCCCCCTAACATACACGCACACACACACACACACACACACACACACACACACACACACACACACACACACACACACACACACACACACACACACACACACACACACACACAGATTCCTGGATGTTAGACCACTTGAAGACTACTTTCAATGTGACTTACCAGTTTACATTCAAGTTCAGGAAACACTGAAGAGGGTACCTAATGGAGATATGAGATATAAATTAACATCCTAAGTGGAAACCATAGCCAACATACCTCTATTGGACACAATGTAGTTGATGGAGTGGCCTGTGCAGCAAGGTCTGGCACTGCTGATTGGGTGTTGGCATTCATTTAAGCAGCCATGGCTGATATCATGGCTGCTTGCATTAATGTATTTAGTTGTTTGCTGTTTCTGTCTACAGCTACTGTATGTTACAGTTACAGAGGGACTTTTTTTCTGGTTCTAAATTTTATCTTAAGGGGACCACCACATTGGCATTGCTCAGGGTGCCAGATGACCTAGCTATGCTGATGCATGAAGATCTAACATTATGTTAATAGATAACTTTCTATTTATTGTCTTGATTTGAATAATGCCCTAGTTGTTCTTTCTAGTGTTTGACATTCTAAAATGTTTTTCTTTTGACTTACCATTTTATCCTAAGACTGAATGTTGCTGCTATCCATAAACTTGATCTGACATTGTCTATGGTAAGCTGTGTGCTTTTTCTTGTTTTTCATACTTACTATGCCAGTTCTATATAACTGCAGTGCAGTGTTCTGTCTCAGTATAACTGTTCATTGTATAAACTATATTATTGCTTTGATTTGCTTGGGTTATTGTAGTTCTTTTATATTGCAGCTTTGTTTACTGCTGTTCACACTTCTCTTGTTTATGTAAGTTTTGCCTGAAAACAGGCATACTTACATGTGCTATACATCCTGGGACAACTGAAACAAAATAAATAAGCAGTTATTTCATTTGTCTCTTAACCACACAAGACCCACCAGTTACAAAAACTTTCTTCAAGGGTAAAACTATCTTAATTTTGGAAAGCTGATTCACAGCTACAGAACATGCTTGTGAAAATCAGGGAGTCAAAGTTGTGTTTATAGAATGTATCTTATTTGCAGATTATTTTATATTTCCATGTTGGACTTCAGGTTCTTCACTAGAACCATAATTCTTAACCTCTTAGCACAAGAAATTTGGACAAAGTCTAAAATAACAGGGGTACAAAGGCCCAAAAATAGGGATAGATTTTAAATATTGCTCTTATAACCTTATAAAGTCACTAGAATAACATGTTTTGTGTTAGCATGCATTTTCTGAAGAATATAAAGGGCCTGATTCAAAAGACTTGCTCTTAGTGTAAATGACCACTTACACTGAGAGCAGGCTAAAACCAGGTGTTTTGGAATCTAGCCCCCGTAGTAAGCCTGTTTATAGATAGGCATTACACTGAAGAAAGTCACTTATACTGAGAATAAGTCTTTCAAAATCAGGGCAGACATACACTGAGAGCAGGCCTTTCAGAATCTGGCCCAAAGTCTGAAACTCAGATATGTGAAATTATTTAATGACTTCAATCGTTGGTGATTTGCCAGAAAACCACAAATTTTATGAGTGACAGACCAAAATTATGAGGCAAAAATCTGGATATTCTCTGAAAATCTGGACAATTGAGAGGCATGACTAGAACCATTCTTCTCAATTATCTACCCCTTTCATAGTAAAAATATATGTTTATTTTTTGTTTTTTTCTAAGTTTAAGCCTATTATTCAAAATAGCAACACTTCATTTTAGATGCTCATAATTACAAGTGTGAAGATATATTTAAAACAATCAAAATCAAGGAGAGAAGTGCATTTTATATTTGTGTCCATTATCCAATGTCAGTTTGACTTAGCATTTAGGATGATATATGTAACCTCCTGTAGTAAGAATGATGTAAACCAGCATCATTTTAGATCTGGTTTGCAGCCACAGCAGGCAATGTATTGTTTTCCCCATGTTTATGCAGTTATTTCTGGTTGTTGCACTGACACTTCATATACTACAGCTATAGTACTGACTATATATTATTATGATACTTCATACATACCTGCCTTTGCCACAGCTTGAAAGTAAGCTTTGAATACATGTTGTTCACTGTTTCTGTCAGAAGAGAAGGTTACCAGCATAACGTTGCTTGATGATGTCAGTCTGGTTACAGGAGGAGCCCAGGAGACTGGCACACCACACCATCTGGAATGTAAAACAATTTTTATGTACTCTTATTATATAGTACGCATAACGCCTGGCACCACAGACGTACTTTCAGTGGGGAAATGCTGTTAGTTAGTTGACTATTTGATTTTTCAATGAGTGCTTATTATATGGGATAACATTTTTTTCACAACAGCACAAGATAATAATCTATGCATATTTCTGGAATCTCTAGTGCAAAAAAGTACATGGAAAAATAAAGAAAAAAATACTTCCCTGTACTAATTCTGTCTTGCATCAGCTTTACTGGCACAGTTAGCTAAAACAGAAATGCAGGCAACCTGGTGTCTACACTTTCTTCTGACCTCTCCAAAGCTTTTGGTGCTGTCTGCCACCAAAAACTTTTACATTAACTTTCTTCCTTAGGACTTACAGAGTTCTTCGTTGGTTTCATAGTTACCTATCTAACAGAGAACAGACTATAAAATGCTAAAATGACTTTTTTTTCCCTTTTTACCCATATTAATAGATGTTCTGCAAGGATCTATACTTGACCCCTTACTACTCAATCTACTCTTCAGTGATCTAATTACAACTTTGGAACATGCCTTAATAATACAATATGGAGACGGCTGGATCCTTATCTGCTCAGCCAAAAATCTTTCCTCACTTCAAGAACTCAGACCCGAAGGTCACCAAGTTAATTATGTTCATTCCTAAACAATTCTTGTAAAAAAATCACAGTAATGTCAGCAAATAAAATAAAAATATAATTGGTATTACAGTATCAAATTACTAGGTGTTATCACAGATGTCTAGATGAAATTTGACCATCATATCCTACAGGCAGTAACAAAAAAAATATGAAATACTGGGCTGCCTATATAGGACAAAACCATCCCTTACAGGTGTGGCAAGAAAAAATATAACAGTAGCTTACCTGTTTCTGGAAGATGAATATGCCTCTCCATTACTTACCAGTCTGAACATCCCGAAAGTCACCAGCAAACTTGCAGCAAATCTCCTGATAATATTTGCTATTTCTGTACTCCTCACTGCAGGTGATACTCAACCAAACTCTTATCCTGCTGATGTTACATTCCCTTGTCAGCCAACTAAAACTAAAGACATTTCAATGGCTTGGATGAACATTTATAGTGTAAATAACAAATGGCTTCCATTAGAAATACAGTCTGATCAGTATAACCTTAACAGTATTACCATTACTGACTCATGGATGAAAGACACTTTTATCATTCCCACACAGTTCCTTACCAAGTATGCAGTGCTCAATGACAACAGACTAGGCGCTACACAAATATGAGGTGCTTTTTTGCTGGCAGAGAAGGAGGAGAACCTACCCCTATTATTGCTGCTACTAAGCAGTAGCAAGGCAGCCCCAGACAGTGAGTCCAAATTGAACTTGTAGAAATTTCCCTTGATAGTCACATAAAAATACATTTATCTGTAATCTATATTTCTTCACCATCATCTACAGTATCTCATTGGTTCAAAGGTTCATAGGAGTTTACTAGGCTATTGACCCTAAGGCCTTTATAAGTATAGCCATGTTATACCCTTGCTCCCTTATTGATCAAGTTGTATGGTCTATATTTGCAGCGTGAGTTTATGATCAGCACCGATTGCCCTTATCCAAGAGGGACATAGGTGACACCCTCGGGGTAAATTTATAGTCTCCCATCCAGCTGTCTAAGTTAAGCTTAAATAGGGTCATTGAGGAGCTCTGCTTTACCTGAATTGGGAATTTGTTCCACAGGAGTGGCAATCTCTGGGAGACATATCTGTCTCCCCAGCATGTTCTGTTAATGTCGCAGGTTAAGTTAAGAACCCTAGAGTGAGTGAATCTTGTCCCATTTGACTTGCAGATGTGCAGCATTTCCATTAGGGCAGGGTCTGGGACTGCTCTGTAGGCCAGGCACTAGTTGTCTCTCAGCAGCCTATAAGATACAGAATACAGTGACAGGGCCTTCAGCCTGACCATGTAGGTCATGTTTGAAGGCCCTGAATTTTCTTGGTGAGAAACCTCTGAGGTATCTCTAGCTGCTGCAGGTGTCTGGTGAGGTACATACTGAAGGGAGCATTTTACTCTATTAGTTGTGTGATGAGGGATGAGTACAGGGAATTCATAACATCCTTAGCTTTGGATGCAATGCCCTTACTTATGAGATGTGCAACACAGAAGGCCTTCCTTACCACTGTGGTCACATGCTGATTGATGTTAAGGTTGTTATCAACCTGTGTTCCCAAATCTCTCACCACAGGACCACAGGGTTTTAGCTATGGGGGGGGGGGGACGACGACTGCTAATATTCTAATTTGCACGGACTTCCCCTTTGACAAAAGGGATGATAATGCATTTTTTTGTATTTAGTTCAAGTCTTTGGCTTTGACTCCAATCATTTTATTTATTTATTTGACATTTGTTTACCGGGAAAGTCAGACTTGTTATGAGGCCATTTTCAGCAGAAGCTCGGGGAGAAAATCTCCACAGTACACATTAAACAGAATTAAAAAAAAGTTTAACAATGGTTGCAAATATTAAGACAATAACAAAGTAGTACAATTTGTGAACACAATAAAATAAAATAAGCAAGTTATAAGGCAAGCAATACAGTTGACCATACATTATATACAAGATAGAAGAGAGTTCCTAATATGCATGTGACATAATGATGCATAAAAAGTATATAACAGAATAAGTAATAGGTAGCAAAAGCCATATAACTTTTTCTGGCAGGAGAACTAGGTACTAAATTTCAGTCATAAATTCTGGGATAAATAAAAGTTAGTGTAAGAATATAAAGAAAGGATATTAGAAGGTTAAGGAATTAAAGAGAGGTGAGGCTAGAAAGGAGGTAATGCAAAAATGGAAGTAGGCTATATCAAGAAAGTCTGTTAAGAGCGGGGAAGAAGGGAATAGAAAAGAGTGCTAAGATGGCAAGGAGCATGGGCAGATCCAATTATTGGTTAAATGCTCTTTCAGCCTAGACTTGATGGAATAGTAGTGGGGTATAAGTCTGAGTGCTTCTGGAATGCTATTCCATGATTTAGCAACATAGTGAGAGTACAGACTAATCCCGTTAGATCTTTGAGGTTTGTAACTAGATAGTAGATACTTGTGAGAGGAGCGCAGGTCACGAGATGGAATATAGTGTTGAAGTAGCAATCATGTAGTTTGCGAAAATGAGGAGTTGTACAGTATTTTGTGAGTTAATGTTAGTTGATTAAAGGTGAGAAGGTGGGGTAGTTCGAGCCAAGTTAAGGACCTAGGAGCAGAGCAATGGTGAGAGTAGTGGGCCTGCCCTGTGGCAAATTTAGCTATTTTATTTACATTGACTTGAAGTTTTGCTTTGAAGGACGAGTGAAATGTATAGAAGGGAGGGTAAGAGATAAATAGTGGCAAGTGTTATTCTTGTGGAATTAGAGATGAATCTTAGAATATACATCATGCTCAATTTTGGATTATTTTTGATAATGAAAAAATGAAATTTTTGATTTGTCTGTGTAAGCCCTCTTTGTAGTATGTCAGCATCACTGGGGGACTCAATGATTGCATCCAGTTTGCAGTCATTGCGAACTTGGCAAGCCACAGGCCATATATTTTCACCTGGACGTCTGAGAAATAGATTCTAAACAGTAGGAGGCCCAGCACAGATCCTTGTGGTACACCACTGGAAACTGGTCTGCTGGTAGAGGTGGAATCCCCAACTTTGACTGTATGTGTTCTGCCGGTGAGGTAGTTGGCTACCCATCTAGTAACATATGGGTTAATTCCCAACTGGGTGAGTTTCTCAATAATGCCTGAGGGGGGGATTGTGTCACAAACCTTGGCTAAGTCAAGACAGGCTGTATGTATTGTTTTGCCTTCATCCAGGGCTTTGGTGACATTCTCAAAGAAGTCCACCAGGTCTTCTTGTTAGATGCTATACTTAACAAGATTCTAGATGTTACAAGGCATCACAAACTCATCAGAATGAGTGATCTAAACCTAGATTGGAAAGGCCCATGTAGAGCACATTGTAAAAGACTAGTTAATGCACAATTGGCACAGTTAATCTCAGGTAGCACCAGACCAAACCCAATGTAAACATCTCTTTCCTTGATGTGTTTATAACCAATGTACCAGATGAATTGTATTTTCTGATTCAGATTCAGTGGACAGCTTACTTTTTGATTCTCCCTATGGGGGTATCTCTTTCTCTGAGGTTATTAACAGAATGTGCCAGTGTTTCAGTAGAACACTGAGGTTTCCATGTCCTTAGAAAATACTATGAGCTGTTACAGAAGGAATTTCCAGAACCTTCACCCATTCCTCCATTTCTGTCAGCTTTGGAGGATGTGCCTGTCATTTCGTGCAATTTTCATAATAGCCTGCTGCCCCTAAAAATGCAGAATGTATAAAGTTCTTCAATTTTTTAAGGTTTTTATGCACTGTTCCCAAACCTGACCCAGCAGCTTTAGCTTTAATTAATCCTACTGTTGGTAAACATTTGGTTAATTCCAATCCTACTTTTTCTGACAAGGATGGGAAGATTTTTGATAAGTATGTGAAAAATGTGCATGACTTCTGCAACTTTGATTTTCAGAATTTTCATTTGTCAGGTACATATTTTAAAGTTCATTCTGACTAATTATGAAAGTGTGAGGAATGTTTTGTCTGCAGTTTCTTCTTGTGAGGAAAAATCTGCTTTAAATAATTTAGTTTCTTCCATTTTACAAGTCACAATGCATTTTTTACAGAGTGCATATGGCTCAATTAATACTTTTCCAGGGCTATGGCCACTGGTACTGTTATTAAGAGGTTTGCCTGTCTGTGTTCTCAGAACTTTCCTAATGATGTGAAAAATGATTTTAAATTCTCCTTTAAATAGGCATTGAGTTTTTGGTTGATTGCTGTGGATGTTATTAGGAAGTGTGATGAATGGGGTAAGTCGACACAGAGAATCTCTATAATTTTACAGCCTATTTTTCCAAATTTTCTAAGGGATAAACTAAGAAAATCTCTGGCCTTTTTGGGACCAGGGACTGTGACTAGTCACCACAGGGGTGATTCTGATTTCCAACGTAGCTTCTTTCTATTTTCCTGGTGCATCTCTTATTCAGAGGGAAACCTCAGTCCTGATTTCTTGCGGTTTGTTGAAAGTTACAGAAGTTATTCAACTTAACCTATTGAAGCTGAAGAAATCTCAGGAGCTATTTTTGTCTTCAGAAATGTTTTGTTGATTGCTCTGCATATCAAGGTTTCCCTCTGAATAAGAGCACCACCAGGATAACAGAAAGAAGCTACCTTGCAAATCAAAACCACCCCTATGGTGACTAGTCACCATACTTGGTCCCAAAAATCCAGAGATTTTCTTCATTTATTGCTGCTGTTCTCATCCCCTAACCCTCTAGAAGGTGAGTGTGATTTGCCACCAGGAGCATCAGGAACTGGGAGACACACTTTTAGATTAGTACATTTTCTCAGTGATTGTCTAACCCCTCATCCAGTTTTCTTAAAAAACAAAATAAGTAGTCTCAACAAAATATGGGATAAACAGACATTTAAGAAGAAATGGCAGTGGGGATTCCAAAAATAATTCAGAAACCCGCCCAAAACCAAGGACAGTCCAACAAGTTAGAATTACTATTTAAGGCACTGTATCCTCCCAAGCCTTTTCTACGTGCCCTTTGGCATTATTTAGTATTAAAGTATATCTTTTATAAGGGGCACCATTGTCTGCTGGTCTATGTTGTTTTTTGGACTGTATCATCCCACCCCAGCAGTCCCTTTCCCCTTCCAGAAAATCTGAATCTCTACTTTTTTTTTTGGCAACAAATAGTTTCAGACAAATAGGTTCTGAAGATCATTCCTCAAGGTTACAGATGACAGTGGAAGGAAATTCCTCCTTTCCAGGGAATAATTCCTCATCCACCAGACCAGACTCCTTTATTTCCCCATGCCCATCAACACATGCTGTGTATATGTTAACTGCTATATATGTAAACGTCAATCACTGCCAGTGTAATTGTAATTGATTTTGTGGCTAGGGGCTACAGTGAACAGAGGGTAGTAGCTATTGAGCGAGAGATTCAACATAACAGAAGTAATATAAGGCCAATGTTTTTTTTCAGAAGGAAGATATAATGTACAAGAATGCATAGATAAAAACTCTTAAGTTAAAGAAGAGATGCCTATTAACGTATAATAGGAACATACCTATAGTAAAACAAGTTATTAGAAAACATTGGCCCATGGTACAGCAACTACCTCAGTTTAAGGATACAGAACATGGGTGACTTAGTTTTGTTCATAAGAGATCTAATAATGTGAAACATATGTTGTTCTAAAAAGAGTTGGAAAAAACTCTTAGTTATATAAAACGTTCAATGCAAGGTCCATATATATGTAAAAAGTGTCAGCATTGTAAATACATATATACGAAAAATGCATTATACATCCAATAAAGAAGAATAACTTTTTTGTAACAGCCTATGGCACACATGACACTAAGAATATGGTATATATGGCCTTGTGCCAACAGTGTGAAGTTTTTTATATAGGCAAAATGAGCAGGAAGTTAAAGGAGTGCATAGGTGACCACCTCTCAGAAATACGTAGGCATGTAGAAACTAATGCATTGTTTAAGCATATTAGAGAAACAGATGATAATCATTGTTTTAAATGTGTTATTTTACAAGTTATTTTAGAAAAGATTAGAGGAGGTGATATTAGGAATGAAACTGAAAAGGAAGAGAACAAATGGATTGTTAGATTGAGGGCACAGACGTTTCCAGACTTGAATGAGACATTTTCAATCAAAGTAATATTAAAGGATTTAAGGAACGGAATCAGGTAAATGTCTCTTTAAGTCTTTAATTGATTGATGGTCACATGTTTTTATTTCAATTGTTTAATAAGTATATAAAGAATTTATTTGTTTGTCATTATTATTTGCCTGAAGAAGCTATATTAGTGAAAGTGTAACTTATGGGATTTTAATAAGTGTTTTATTAAAGTTTATGATACTGGTATTTGTGGCACCAGATTACTTTGTTTATTGCATTATTGGTGCTTGATAAACCCCAACTCCAATCAGCTTCCACTGACCGCCTGAATGATAGGGTCTTAATTCCCTTTAGGCATCTGTGTACAAGACAATCATATATTAGCAAATGGAAAAGGTTTTCTAGCTGGTGCCAACAACATAACAAGCACCCATACAGAGCTAGTTTTTCTCTAATTTTACAATATTTGTGTGATTTACTATCCTATGGCCTTTCTTACTCATCCATCAAGGTTCATTTATTGGCCTTTTCATAATGTCTGCCCATGGATCCCCCTCCTTCAATGCAGTCTCACATCAAAAATGTTTTTGAAAGGGGTTTTGCATAATAAGCCCCCAAGAATACTGGTGGCCCCTCCTTGAAATCTTAATTTTGTTTTAGATAAGATAACAAATGCTGCATTTGAAGCAGCTAATCTGACTGACCTGAGGTTCTTAACATGGAAAAGTGTTTTATTGATTGCTCTGATCTCTGCAAAAAAGTGTGTCTGAGTTGCAAGCTGTTATGGTGAGTCAACCTTATCTCATTTTCCACTGTGATATGGCTTCTTTGAGAACTAATTCTTCTTTTGTGCCTTAAGTGATATCCGGGATTACTTTAAGCCAAACTTCGCATCTTCCCATTTTATTTCTTGATCTAAAAATGAAGGAGAAAGGCTAGTCCATACCTTAGATTTTTCAAAAGACAACTAAGGTACTATCTTGACAGAGCTAAATCTTTCAAATCTTCATATCCATTTCTCATTTCTACTGAAGATAGGAAAGGACAACTTTTGTCAAAACAGGCTATATCCAAACGGTTGTCTCTGGCTATTACCTTTTTATCTATACTCACTACAACAAATCTATTCCAGGCAGGGTCAAAACCCACTCTACCATGGCCTTCTTTTCATCTATGGCTTTTTGAAAGGGTTGGAATCTAGAATTATTCTAGAAGCAACAACTTGGTCTTCTATACATATGTTTACATGGCATTACTTGCTTGATTCCTTCTTTAGGTCTAGATCAGAATTTGCTAGGACCATTTTCCAGGGGCTACTGAACCCTTTTCCTTCCACCTCCTAAATATAGCAAACTAGATAAATATGCACTTGTAGTTAAGGCTACTGCAGCAGTTGCGGGGTCTATGTCATATAAACAAACATTCAACTCCGCGAACCTCCATTCATCGAAATGAAAACAGCAAACTTGCACTTCAGTGAACATACACTTCAGTGAATTTCTAACTCAGGCAATGGCATTAGTTGGCCAACATTGTGACCATCAGACAAACTGCAGCATATTAAATCCACCCAGGTGGGAGGCTGTGCCCCCAACACTCCCCCTACCTATATATACCAACTCTGAGATCACACTACAGTGGGGAAAAGGGCAAATTTCCTGATGTTGGCCAGCTAATGCCATTCCCTGTTTTAGAAATTCACAGAAGTTCACATTCGTTGTTTTTGGTTTGATGAATGGAGCTTCACTGAGCTGCATGTTCGATTATATGACATAAACCCCAGTTGTGTAAGTAAACTTACTACAAAAGTTTATATTCAAATGATCACTGTTGCAGTTAACTGTAGACACATTTTTTGTTGTTGTTAGTATTGTCCTTTCAGGCTCAGACTCCCTCTCGCTCTGTTGGCAATAAAGCTCTGAAGGTCCTGGCACCCAAACCTGTGTTTTAAGTCAGCTCTACTCAAGCTAACTAATGATATGGGCACATGGAAGGTACCCTGAAGCCCTGAAGCTTTGGAAACTTGCCAGCTGTTGTAGTCTTGGCAAGATATAACTTAGTTAAGGTTACTGCAGCAGTGATCATTTGAACACTTACTATCAGTGTAAGTTTACTTACACAACTGTACTTTAACTCTGCAGTGTTGCCTTTACTGCACCTAATTCATCATAATACCAATGTATATCAAAATCCCTAAAAAGCATTCCTATGTTTACTGTTACATCTCTGGCTTGAGGTCCCTGTGTAGAATAAAGCTGCCTTAAAGATGACCTTCATACATCATACTAGTTTTGCTTCTTGATGTTGCATTGCAGAAGTGAAAGGCTAACTTAGTCTTAACCTGGAAGGTGCTGACATATGTTGATAGCGTCCTCTCAAAATGTCACTTTCCAGTATACTTAAAGTTCTTAACAATGAATCTCTAAGGATCTATACCATAACGTTAAACAAATAAATAAAAATGTTGGATACACACTCACACAGTCATTTTCTTTTTTTCTTTCTTTCTTTCTTTCTTTCTTTCTTTCTTTCTTTCTTTCTTTCTTTCTTTCCCCAACTACTCTCTTAATCCAATCCAGAGTCAGATTGGAGTTAGTACCTAACATGACATTCACAAGGCAGAGAAACATCCTGGATAGAATGCCATTCTGTTGCAGAATGCAGTCACACAAGACATGCATATCTAGAGAAAATTTTGAAGGGTTTTGAGTTTAACCACAGCACATCTTTGGAGTATGGGATGAAACTTGAGAACCCTGCAAAACCACATATGAGCATGAGGAGGCTGTATGAGCTCTTCTTAAAAGGCATCTGAGCCGAGAATCAAATTAGAGAGCTAATCACTGTGAAGCATCAACACTAAAACTCAAATTCTCTTTCCCCATTAGACATAAATCTTTCTTCTGCTACTTAAAAAAATCCAGTAACTTACTCACACAAACTTTGCACTCTTCTGCTCCAAAAATGAACGTGTCAATATTTTCACCTTTTCCCTTCACAGAAAGAAATTCCAGATAGCACTGTTCACTATGAATAATAACAATTTCCATAGGAAAGAAATGCAAACATATTGCAGTCATGTGTCTTGTTAGTACAGAAGCCTTGGCTAGGTGCAAAAGCTACCTGATACAACTCTCAGTGCCAATCATGTGTCATTCCATATCTAATGCAGTACCTTTTAGCTAAACTGGAAAATGTTATAAGTTCGGGACGTGTTGCCATCATTAGAATATCAGTACGAGCATGCATTTTTGCTTTTTTGCATGTTACTCTTACTATTATGCTTCTGAACGCTGTCTAGATCGTTATCCTAGAAACAGTACATCATAAAGATTTCCTAACTGTTTCAAAAGATGCATTGTCAACTGCTTTTAATATGTACAATTATAAGCAGAAAATAATCATTAGACGTTGGCTCAACAGCATGTCTTAAAAAGTCATGTACTAATACTGCAATGCACAAAATTACTAGACCATTTTACATTTCATGCAGGAAATAACGATAAAAGGATTGTATTTCTGAAATATATTCTTTATTAGTAATATCAAAAAAGTGACAACAGCAACTTCACTACTTTTACAAGACTATAATATTTCAGACTATGAGCTCTTAACTCATAGCAAAAGCAATATTACCAGGAAGTACAACCCTTAAAGAAAGCATGCAGCAATATACTTTAAAAAAAGATATTTTTCCTGATATAGCAACATAAAAATGCATACTGTGAAATAATTAAAAGACTATGCAAAAACAAGCTAATAAACAAAAAACAATGCACAGTCCATTTTTAGGCATTATAATGTCCTCTGTGTTGAGTACTACTGAGAAATGGTACAACTTCAATGACTGGGGAGATGTTTTGCCTTTATAATTGGGCTTCACAACATCTTCAGGTAACCTGTTTTATACTTTTTTATTTATTTTTAACATTTGTTAAATGGAATAGTGAACATGTCCAATGACAGTTTTTGGCTGTGATCCAAACAACAAGGGGAAAAAGTGTGCACATATAAATTAGAACTAGCTGTATTGTATTATTATAGTATCACGATCACTATTATCTTTTTTATATGAAACATTTAGATATGTAAGTAAACATTTTTATGATAATGTTTACAATAAATATGAACTTTGCAACTAATATGAGTAGATATTTCAGCTTTTATTCACAAGATTCCAATACAAATGGACTATTTGAGCTCAGGTGGACTATCTTGGTTAACGAAAATATATTTTTACATTATTTATTTATTTATTTATTTATTTTAACATTATTTTACTAGGATAAATCCAACTGGACACAAAGTGTCCGTTTTCAGTGGAGTCCTGGGGTGAAAAGCTCTAAGGAAGTTAACAGAGTACATACATGGTTTAGATAACAATAAAAAACTGGTATAAAAGGTAAGAGAAACAACGAAGTACAAGAATGATTTTGTGAAACAATAAGATACTCAAACAATAAGATACTCAGGAGTAGAACCCTTATTTATAATATTTACAAAAAAAGTACATATCAGGTGAGTATATCAGGTGAGAATATAGTGTATGCAATGGAGGCATACAGTGGGTCATTTATATGAACTAGTGGGTCTTCAAGGGGGGGTCTTTGCAGTTGCAGAGAGGGTTAGCATTGAGGTGTGAATTAAGAAGGCCCTTGAAGGTGCTTGTGTGACTTTGTAGCCTGAGTTCAGGTGGGAGGGTGTTCCATATTTTAGCAACATCATAAGAGAATAGGGCCTCCCCAGCACTGTTATTGCATGGGTTAATTTAAATCAGGTTTTTGTTACATGAACGTAGTTCCCTTTTGGGGTTGTGAAAGTTTAGTATGTCAGCTAGGGCAGGGCTCTTCCCCGGATGAAAAAGAATTTGATGGGCTATGATCAGTTGGTGGTAGCATAGGAGGTTTGGAAATTCTAACCAGTGCAGTTTAATTAGGGATTGGCAGTGGTGGGAATGTGATCTATTATTGGCAGCGAACCTAGCTATTTTATTGTAGCATGTGGAGAGTTTGTTCAGGTTAGTTTTGTTAATATTGGTGAGGACTGGAGAGGCATATAGTAGTGCTGATAAGAGATGAGTTCTGGCTATTGTTGTTCTAGTTTTGGGGGTTAGGAATAGTATGCAACGATATAGGCAACCAAGTTTTTTATGGACTTTAGAGATAGTTTGGGATGCATGCTTGTTGAATTTAAGTTGTTGATCAATAGTGATGCCTAAGAGTTTGGCCTCAGTTACTGGGGTGATGAGGGTGCCATTGGTTGACATGATGGCGGAGGAGTGATTGATTGGGTGGAATAGTATTAGCTGTGTTTTTTGGGGGTTTAGTGTTAGTTGGTAGTTGTTTAGCCAGTTCTCTACCTCAGTGAAGGATTCCTGGGCTTTACTTTGTAGTAATTGAATGTTTGGTGCTGAGCAGATTAGAGTAGTGTCATCCTCATACTGGACAATGTTGGCTTTAGTGGTAGATAGGTGGAGATTATTTGTAAATATGTTGAAGAGAAGGGGACCAAGGACTGAACCTTGTGGGACACTGCATGTGACAGGGAGTGGGGGGGGGTAGGGAGTTGCCCCATTTGACAGATTGTGACCGGTCGTTTAGGTAACTGTTAAACCCATTTTAGGGTGGAGTCATTGAGGTTGAGTTCTGCTAGGCAGGTGAGGAGTTTGCTATGGGAAACTGTATCAAATGCCTTGGATAGGTCTAAGAATGTGGCACAGAACAGCTTCCCTTGGTTCCTATGCGAGTTTATAGTATTGGAGAAGTTAATTAGAGCAGTTTTGGTGCTATGGGAAGGTCTGAATCCATGTTGGGTTTTAGTTAGAAGGTTGTTAGTTAACAGATGGGTAAGGATTTGGTGCTGGATATATTTTTCTAGAATTTTTGAGAGGGGTTATAGGATAGCAATGGGACGGTAGTCGGAGAGGTCAGTAGATGGACCTCCCTTGTGGAGAGGGATGATATATGAGGTTTTCCATAATGAAGGAATGGAATGCAAGGAGATAGATCTGTTAATGAGTAGGGAGATGGGGTAGGCGATGACCTTGGATGCAATTGGAGATATTGAGCTGGGAGACTGTTGGCAGCTGAGGTGGTAGGTTTGAGTTTAGCTAAGAGATTTTGAATGGTTGTATTTGGAACTGGGTTAAAAGTGAAGGGGGTGGAGTTAGTCTGGTAGTTTAATGATTGATTTTGGGTCATGGGTGATATTGTACTTACCAGGTTCAGTACTGAAGAGGTAAAGTAGTTATTAAAACTAGAGGCTATGTGTGGATCAGTACCTATGATATCTGGGGGTAGTGTGGTGGCTTTACCAGGCTGGAGGATGTTGTTCACTGCAGCCCAGAATTTCTGTAGGTTGTTGTTATGTTTACGTTGTAGGGAAATATAGTAGTGTTTCTTTTCCAACCTAACCTGCTTTTTTGCTTTATTTCTGAGCTCAGCAAAGCTTTGCCTAGTTATTGGAGTTTTGTATTTTTGCCAAGTTATCCAAGCTTTGTCTCTAGTCTTGAGTAAGATTTTTGTGGCTTTGTTTAACCAGGGGGCAGGGTTACTTCGCAATCTTATAGTTTTTAGTGGGGCTAGTTGTTTTAAAATCTCTAGGAATTTGGCATTAAAGTATTCTACTGCATTATCCAGGGGAAGGGTTTTTATGGGAGCCCAGTCACAGGATTTTAGGGCTTCTGAGAATTGTTCTGGGGGGAAGTTTTTTTGGGAACAGATTTGTAAGAAAGCGGGGGTGTTGGTAGATTTTATTTTGTGCCAAAGGAAAAAGGTTGGGTTATGGTCACTGAGGGACTCAGGTAGTATTCCAGATAAGTGGGCAGTATTGGGCTGGTTAGTCAGGATCCAGTCTAAGGTGGATTCTTGTTTGGTGGTTTTGTCAATTCTTGTGGGTGAGTGTATGAGTTGTATGAAATTATATAGGTTTATGTGGTTGGTGGCTATGGGTGAGTGTATAGTGTTCCAGTCTATGTTGACATCACCTAGGAGTAAAGTTTCTTGGGACAGGGAGTGGGAAGCCCAGTGGAGTATAGATTATATTGTCTTAAGGTTTTCTCCCCGTGGTATATAAATGCTGAGTAGGTTTATTTGTTTGTGTTGGTTTAGTAGTATTTTGGTGAATAGGGTCTTGGCAGTGTTGAAATCTAGGGTTTCTTTCTGAAGGAGCTGGACTTTTAAATTGGATTTGTAAAGAAGGGAAATGCCACCACCTTTCCTGTGAGGTCTATCAACTCTTAATATGTTGAAGCCTGGTGGAGTTATAGAGTTATCTTTAATGTGGGGTTTAAGCCATGTTTCTGTAATCACTATAATGTCTGGGTTGTATACAGAGATAATCCCATGTAACTGTTCTATTTTATTTATGATACTGTGAATGTTTAGGTTTAGAATGAGTAAATCAGTGGGTTTATGCTTAAATGGGAGGTTGGGGTTGGGTGTGGTATGGGTGTTGTATGTTGGGCCAGGGTTGGGGTGAATATAACCTCCTAGTAGTAGTTGGGCTGCAATGCTGGTAATGGTTTTAAGGTAGAATACAGTTAGGAAGTGGTGTTTGAGGCTGGGGTATTTTTTGGATTGTGAGGTGTAATGAGTAGGAGAGATGAGTTGAAAAATTTAAGGGTAAAGGATAATTGGTTGTGTGTTTGCAGGTATGAAGGGATTGTTTGTGGTGTATGGTAGGGTGGGGGATTTGATACAATGCATAGTGTTAAGTGGATGGTGATAAGTAGTAATGAAGGAGAAAAAGTAAAGACAGATGGATAGGGAAGGCAAGAGTAATGGGATGATATGGTTGTGAGAGTGTGGTGTTGGTGACATGGTGATTGAGTTATCTGTGTTGGAAGACTGTGGATGGGTGTAAAAGGAGAGAGGTACTATGCAGTTTTGTGGTTTGTTGGAATAGAGTTTGTGGTGGGTTTAATAGCGTGAGGGTGTGGTTTAATTTTAATAATAGGCAGTATAAACAAAATATTTTAAGATATACAATAACAACGTCAGACAGAATACAATAAAATAAATGTTACAATGTCTAAATAGATAAGATAGTATATGCATACAGCAGAAGGTTTTTTTTTATATAGTCTATTCAGATACACTTAGATTACTATCTTATACATGAACAGAACTGTGCCCTATGCAATCTATATCCTAACAATTCACAGGAAAAAAACTACAGCAGGGTTTAATAGCATGAGGGTGTGGTTTAATTTTAATAATATGCAGTATAAACAAAATATTTTAAGATATACAATAACAACGTCAGACAGAATACAATAAAATAAATGTTACAATGTCTAAATAGATAAGATAGTATATGCATACAGCAGAAGGTTTTTTTTATATATAGTCTATTCAGATACACTTAGATTACTATCTTATACATGAACAGAACTGTGCCCTATGCAATCTATATCCTAACAATTCACAGGAAAAAAACTACAGCAGATCCAGTACCAAGTTATACATTAAATATAAAATAGCAAAAACTGTCAAGCAAAAATACCAAAGCATGTAATCAAATATGTCAATTCTGCTAGAGTGAAAAAACTCTAAAACTCCACTGCAATAATCACAAGTCACTGACTCCAAAATAATGATAAAAATTACACAAACTGTTCACAAAAATGACCATTAGGCCTGCACCCGTCAGGATATACAATACGTCAGACTGGACTCAAAGCTTCGTAAACCAACTTACCCCAGGCAAACGATACCCCGATAAAAAGTCCCCCATGCACAAAAGTTGAAAACCAGCACACTAAAAACACAGTTTTCACATCAGTTCTTAGAAGTGTAACTTTTCAGAAACTTTTGCCTGAAATAAACTGTAGGTTTATTTAGATGTAGGTGGATGAGACCAGCAGGTATTTTTCAGTTCAGCTGCAACTTCCTTTGGGCAGCTTCTTTCAATGTCCTGCACCTGAAGACTTCACATCTCCACTGAGAGCATTTAAGCATGCAGAAAAAAAACATTAGACCAGTATGGATAAGCTGTAGACCAGCAACGCTCAGCTCAGGGCTGGATCTTGTGGAAATTCTGGTGATTCGGGCTGGCACAAGCTCCTGCTTAAACTTTACATCAATATTTGCTTAAATACAGACTGTTCTGCACACTACACTCATTTGCCAGTTTATACCACTTCAGACGTGCGAAATAGTAGTAGGCTTTTAGTCACAAGGCACAAAAGTTCTGAAATTAGTACCACTTGATTTTGCACTTCTCTCAATTCAATACATATAGTTCTAGTGACATAATTTGGAGATTCCCAATTAACACCTCTGAAGCATGAGACTATAAATCCCAAACATAGCACAGGCTGCAATGTTCACTCTCTTTACCTAATGCGCTTCTCACAAATTATAGACAATCCGTAAGTTTTTCCTTAGATGACACCTTTATTTATTTTTGATGTGTTTAACCTCCTTATTAGGCCAACTCCCCCAACTCCTTTTGAGTCACTTGTAGTTAAAGGATTTGTATAAAAGATTATCCAGCACCCCTTTCAGGTCTTTGTTATTCCACAACTGTGTGGGAACTAGTCACAGGCCCAAACATCATACAGATGAACAGTCCCAAAAAGTATAGACAACCGTTCCAGCTATTCAGCCCAGCAATTTTTCATACAAGATCTAGACAGCTATATAGACTCCGGGAATACTCTCATTGTAAAAGCGACAGTCGACTAACACCCATATTTTGAAAGTGCAGCTTTTCCTGAATCACTGTAGAGAGACCGGGAACTCCTCATGAAAAACATCAGTATTTTATGAAGATTTATGGACAACGTACACTGCTAACTCTGTGTGTATGTGTGTATGAGTATTTGTAACTGTGCCATGCACAACATACATAAGACATAAAGGGTCCGTCTATACCTGACCATCAGCTGACCATTTATCACTCCTCAATCCATCAGGAAAAAGTCAATATTAGAAATCATAGGCTTCAACTAAAATAAAAAAATACAGCTTTCTGTACCCTCACACCCCACATCTTTCAATATACTCATTTTAGGAGAAACTTCTTTACCCCCAATGTTACATGAGTTCACTGAAGTAAATGGATACCTTCTTCATTAAAGACAGGAATCAAAAATAGACCTGCTAATTTCCATTTCAACTAAAAGGTAAATTGTTGAACAGCATGGCTCTTCACACATACACATACACACACACACACACACACACACACACACACACACACACACACACACACACACACACACACACACACACACGTTCCTGACAGTAAGCATCATAAGGCAGAATCGTACTTGCCTAACAGTTTGATTCTACAGTGTTAATATTGAGTTTCTGTATCCTACTTGAGTGGTCTAGTTGGGCTGTTTCATTATGCAGAACTGCTGTATGAGTGTGGCAGAGTCCCCCTTCCACTACTCTTCTGTAGCTATGGAGTTAGCATGTACAATTAAGGGCTATGGGACGTACAGGGAGACCTCAACCCAGCAAAACATACCTGTTTCAATACTCATAGGATTGGTGTTCTTTTTTTAGTAATTTGCAAACGTTATATTATGTTTTCAGAAGTTTTACTTTCAATATATTTTTAAACGGTATATTTGTGTGTGTATATTATTAAACTATATATTTGTGAGTGTATATGTGTGAAAGAGAGAGAGACAGAGAGACTATGTGCATAAGAAGAAGCATAGTTTTAGCAAATAGATTAGCCATATAACATAGATATACTCAAAAGAGCATTATTTATCAGTATTATGCAGAAATAAAAATGAAACCAACAATCAGTTTTTAGTCTTTCAATGGAACTGAAAGTGAGAGATAGAAAGGTCCAGCTCATTCCAATATATCCTCTTCTTGGTTTAACTTCTATAACTTCCCCCTTAACTAACAGGTGTGAATGCTGTTTATCTGTAACACTGTTAATCAGTATAATTGCTTTTATTATAAGCCACTACTATCAGTACATCTTTTGCAGAATTAGTTAATCTCTCTCTCCTTAAAAACTGAGGAATAATGGGACCAGAGTTCATTTTCCTGGGTATCATTCATACACATTTGGAAGGATGTAATCCACATCAACTGCCTTGTTATTCTTTGCCTTAAAAAACACATTCCAAATATAATTAGTTAACAAAAAAAAAAAAACTTGCCTGTATTACATAAGCCCTCTCATTTGACAAAAGAAACAGTCATGTTATATATTCCATCTCTGTTATAGAAAGAGTTTGAAAAGTCAAAAACTTATCTGTGCTAGAACTTTTTTATACACATTTTTGACTCCTTCTCCCAATCATCAGCCTTCCACCCATGAGTTTCACCCTTTCATTCCCTATAAATATTTATGTATTTTATTTTTATTTACAGTTTTTGACTGGTTTAGGCTCACTAGGCCAGTGGTCTCCTTTCAAGGCAGACCTGAGATGGTATTCATACTAATTATGGAAAGGTTTGGCCAGGACTCTAGGAAGTGAAACACTGTCTGGAGCTGCTAGTTGGTGCTGGAGTGCTGCTACTGCAGTTCCAAGAATTCCAAGATGGAGGTGAGTGCAACAAAGTTAGCAAGAGGTGCAGGAGAACATGTACTGAAGGAAGGAGGAAGAGATGAAATAACTGTTACATTGTTGGAAAACTGGGGACTGGAGACACAAGTGCTGGTAGATTTGATAAACTAGGTAGAGCAAAGGAAGGAGAGGAAGGGTGATGGACTGACTTTAGAGAGATTATTATAGGGGAAAGAAACTGAGAGACTGGAAGCACAACAACATCCCATGAAGGGGAAACAGTGGAGGTATTCTCAGCTGGTGGAGTAGCCAGTGTTCAGGGTTTACCTCTGCAACAGGGTTTTTTGTTACAAGAAAGTAGTAATTATGCAGATGCAGAGACATGGGAGAATAGAAAGAGGGAACTGAGAGAAGACAAACAGATGCAATTTCTCAACAGCCATTGGGGGGGGGGAAACAACCAGTGGTAAGAATAAAAGTTAAAAGTTATGGCAGTGTGAACAGGTATGACATTATGAACCTTATTATTTTGCCACTAGGGTTTAACATTAAAGACATAACAGCATTAACTCATTTGAGAGCTGAATATTCTTGTGAAGTGACATTTGAAAGATGGAAAAATTATGACTGAGACTGAAAAAAGAAATAACACAATGGAAAGGCTATTTATTTCAGAGCTGGAAACTAAAACAAAAAAGAAAATAAATATGCAGTTTGGGACTTCAGATATGGATGATCATGAATTAAAACTGTTTTTTTTTCTTTCACTATGTAGTTAAGTACATGA
Organism: Protopterus annectens; assembly: GCF_019279795.1. NCBI lineage: Eukaryota > Metazoa > Chordata > Ceratodontiformes > Protopteridae > Protopterus > Protopterus annectens. The sequence goes on along the minus strand of NC_056735.1, from coordinate 663,373,644 downwards.
AGTTAAAAAATAAGTCATAAAAGAAATGTATGGACTTGAGGCTGGGTAGTGCGGGTAACAATTTATGTTAAGAATAACGAAATTCAACATATTTCAAATGCAATAATTGTGAATGGTAAGTTTGGATTTCTTAGGTACTAGGGCCAACCCAAAGCATGTTATTTTTGTGCGGATGAAAATAATTTAGTACAAGACTGTAACAAATGACGGTGTGGCCAATGTGGGATGAGGGGACATGCAGCAAAAACTGTAAGACATTTTTGCAGAAAATATAAAGAATTCAGACACTTTTGGTTTGAATTTTCTCATATTAGAAAAGGGAAAGAGTAGATGAAGATTAATGCTCAGAGGGAACACTAACAATAGATAATATTAAAACAGAAGATCTTGAAAGGGAAGGTGGTATGGGGAAGGGGATGCTGAAGAAAAGTTAAACAATGAAGAGGTAGTTAGAGAAGAAATAACAGTTCAATGTAACATTATTAATAATTAGGAAGTGAAAAGATTTGCAATTTTAGGAAAGTAAGGTGGGAGAAATGGAGACAGGAGAAGGACAAGAGGGTGAAAATCAGTTGGTTGGAGACTTAGGAGAAGAAAAAGAAAAATAATATCTGGAAGTAAAACACAAAAAAAGGAAAAGGATAATATTAGAAGATTAACATTAAATGTGAATAAAAATGATATAAGTGGTTTGATGGTGGTATAATGGGTAGAAAATTAAAAATGGATGCTTTTTGCTTGTTAGATACCAGATATAAGAAAGAAAAAAAAAAGAAAAGAAAGGAATATATGCAAATGGGGGGGGGGGGTCAGTAGGAAATGAAGAATGATAATTTTCTTGGGTGGCAAAAGCCAGGGTACAGTTTGGCTAGGCTTATATAGGCCCAGGGGCCAATAGCCTAGTATCTACCTATGAACCTATGATCTTGAGTAGGAATTCTTATAAGTAGTGAAGAAATAAGAATTTTAGATGTAACAACAGTAGTACCAGGAAAGGTAGTGATATGTGATATGAGAATGAAGCAAAATGTATATGGTTAATAGTGATTTACGCATATACTAAACAGTTATTTATTTATTTATTCATGTATTCACATTTGTTTACCAGGAAAGTCTGACTGAACAGAGATGCCCTTTTTCAGAGGAGGCCTGGAGAGAAAAGATCCAAGGTATCGTATTTAATGCAATTAATATTTACAATAATACATTTTATAATTTTATGATTAAATTGCATAATTGTAATCATACTTTTATAATTTTATAATTAATATTTTATTTTCAATTGTTTGAAGAAATAAAACTAATTGTGTTAGTAAATATGTCAATAGTGATGATATGAGAATTTAGCTGTAATGTGAGGAAAGAATTGGGGAAACCAACACAAGATATTAAGATGTTAAGGGAATTAATAAAATGTGGAGATTTAAAAGTAGGACAGAATAGAAAATGGACATATAAAGAATTGTTGAGACTGAAATTGATTATAATATATATTGCATGGAAGAATTTTCAGATCATGGAGCAGTTTGGGCTAGAATAGGATAAGGCAGTGAAATAATAAAGGAGGGGAAAGGGGTAAACAGGTTAACTGCATAGTGCAAAATGGACGAAATAAAATATTATGGAAACATCATATGACAATGAGACCATCTTATATATATATATATATATATTTAGAAGTGGAAAGAAAATAAAAAAATAAATAATATTGAATATAAAAATATGGAATTAGAGACAGAGAACAAAGAGATGACAAAATAAGCATAGTAGAACAGAAAAAAAGAGAAAAAGTAAAAATGTTAGATAGGCAAAGTTTTTTTTTCTGAAAGGAAAGAAAAAGGAGGTTTCCCCATATTTAGGAAAAGAAGTACAATGAGAGAAGGAAGGATGGATACTGTCACAGAAGGCAAAGAAGACATAAAACACAAACAAAAAAAATATGGAGGTAATATAAATTTTTGTAGAGAAAATATATGAGAAAGAGGAAGTGGTTGGGCAAGAAAAATGGAATGTGACAAAATATCTAAAAATATGGATTTTTTATAGAACATGATATAAAACAGTAGAAGAACCAGGAAAAAGGTAATTAAAGAAGTTAAGAATAAATCGGAAGTAGAGTTAGATTGTATAAGTATTATAAGGAAATTAATAAAAATGAAAAGAAACTTTTTAAATATTAAATGAAGGAAGGTATAATGGAAGAAGACAAATGAGGTGGAGTTATAAAATGTATATGAAAAAGGATGAAAGTGAAGATATAAAAACTGGAAGCCTATAGCACTAGAGAATACTGACTATAAAATATTTATGAAAATACTACAAAAAGGTGGAGAAAGTATTGAATGAGGTAGCAGGAGAAGAGACCTGTGGTATAAAAGGAAGACTCATGAAAAAATGTTAATTATAGAGATGATACTAAAAGAAAATAAAGAAGTAAGATTAATAGCGCGTGATATAGCCAAAGCCTTTGATAAAGTGAAAAATAAAGCAAAGTGGTGATTTTAGAGCCATATGGAAAAGGATAAAAAATATTAATATAATAAACAAATGTTATGAGAATTCATGGGTACAATTTGTGATAAATGGATGGACGAGAAAAAGTTAAGTATTACGACAGGAGTAAAACAGAGATGCCCAATGAGAATGTGCCTATGAAATCAGTAACACAGACATGCATGTATGAAAAGGGGGGGCAAAATATGATATGAAAGAAATGTTATATTACCAATATATATGACCTATGCAGATAATTTAGTTCTAATAACAAATAAAAAAGATGGACAAGTGAGGTTGTAATAAGGATTGAAACACTATTAAAAAAGCTGGAGCCAAATTCCAAAAGAGTTGTTCTCAGTGAAAGTCTGCCCTGATTCTGAAAGCCTTGCTCTCAGTTTAAATGACTTACTTTTGGTGTAAAGCACATCTATAAACAGGCTTACACTGGGTGCTAGATTGCAAAAGACCTGCTGTCAGTGTAAGTGGTCACTTACACTGAGAGCAAGTCTATTGGAACCAGGCACCTGGCCTGTAGTTAAAATAAATGAAGTGCTAGGGATCTCACAAGATAAAAAAAATAAATAGATGGAATATATTTCACAAGAAAAGAAATAAATGTTTTGTGAGTGACATTTGGTTAATATGAAAAGGTAATAAGTCAATAGAGAGAGATACTGGAATAAATAAAAATTGTTAGTGTGGTGTAAAAGTATTTATTTATCATTTCAGTAAAATACATATCTATTGAACACTTATATATTCGAAAAAATAGCATATTTAGTGGGCCATATACATGTTTCCCACTAAAATGGAAAAAGAGTTTTAGAGATTTTGTTTAGCTTCGTTTTGGGTTCAAGGGAGAACCCCATGAGAAAATACATAATTTATAATAAAAAAGAAGAAGACGGTTTAAATTAAAAAAAATGTAATGATGCACTTAGCATCTGTGCATTTATTTTGAGCAGTAAGAAAGTTAAAAGAAAGACAAAAAGGAATTATAGGAAAGTTTCTATAAGACAAATATAAAAAATATATGGGACTATAAAACAGGGAAAAGAAAAGAAAAATGGCACAGGATGTATAAAAGAATATGACAATAAAATTAAATTGTGGAAGTTAAAAGGAAGTGAGGTTGCTGGGAAAAGAAAAAAAAGTGATATAATATGATTTTAGATTTTTGAGTACCCATAGAGGAAATTAAAAGAAGATGAAAAGGGCAATAAAAGACAGAAGAAAAAGGTCTGAAATTTTTTATGAAACAGAGGAATTTGTGGGAACTTTTATTAGACAAATTACCAGGAAAGGGAATATGAATATGATATAAGGAAGGAAATGTGTTGACTGTAGTGAAGGAGAAAGAAAAAACATTGCTCTTTGGACTGGAAAAAGAATAAAGAATTTTGGGAAAAGATTAAATGGATTAAAAATGAATATATATTGGAAGGATTTAAATGTATAAATATGAATATGATATTATCTGAGATGTTTGACAAAGTAAAGAAATGTGATATTGATAAATAGGGTAAAGTTCTGTTTATGATAATATGGGTGCTGCAGAAAAAGGATGTGATATTTTTCTATATAATAAGAAAATAGAACACGATGATGTATTTGCTGAAATAAGAATAGGATTATGGAAGAAAGTGTGGGAGATAGAGGGTAAATAGATAAAAGAATGGAAGAAACAGAACTGTTTAGTTAAGTTATTTTGTGTAGATAACTTGTAAATAATTATAAATATTAATGTAAAAAAGAGTATGTAAATAACTGATTTAAAGCTTTTTTTACATTGTATAAAATGAATGTTAATATTAATAAAACACCCCTACTCTATTTAGTAAGTGCCATGGTATCTTTCAAATCCACCTGAGCTATTGCCAACTTGGCCAGGTGGATCCACAGTTTAATGTCTCATCCAAAGGATAGTAACAGTGTGGCCACTGACATGTGAAAGATGCAACTAGAAGGAGCTGTCATTCAAGAAAGCATGAAGACATCGTTATACTAATTGTTTACAGATCATCAACCTTCACTTCAGCATTTTGCCTATTGAGTGTCTTGTCAGTCCCATGCAGACCTATGTATCCTTCAGCCTGAGGGCCCACAATAGATATCTGCTATCACCACTGGATTTTCCCTGCAGTCTTAAAGCCCAGTGAATGACCTGCCACTTTTCTTCTGATGTCACCTCATCTATCTGACCAGGAGCCAACAATAAAGCCATCATCAATATGGACAGCAGGAAATTTTTCTGTTAATCCATAATATCTCCCCCAGTAGCTGCCATAAGCACTTACATCACTGTGAGGACCTCCAATACTCCTGGAAGCAGGTGTGTTCCAATAAACACACATGAGGAGTTATCATCACTTGCAGTCTCCAGCCAATACACTTGATTCCCGGCTGCATCTCTCCTGCTCACAAACCTCTACTTGCACGTGGCAGGTATTCTACTAGACCAAAACTCCTCACTCTTTAAATGGTTTCATCTAGCATTGGCCATCTGCTTCCCATGCCCCCTTGCCTGGGTCCTGTAGCACCCAACCTGCTACTGAACTTTGGTCATCTGGGTCATAATCAAGGCTGTATTCTACTATACCACAGAGAAAGGCTTATTTTTGCTAGAATTTAATGTGTCTCTGCTAGAATTTGATAAGCGTATCTAGGCAGCTTTTGTTCCTGTTACCATTACCCTTCGGAAAACTACAACAGGAGTGTAGTTAATCATATCTAACAGTTTAGAGTATGACCCATTACAGCACAAAATGTTCTCAGTACAGTTTAATGGCCTCTGCTCTACCCTGTATTTTGTCCTTCTTCTGACTCAAAACCTGAGCACTAGAGATAGTCCTCTTTTTTCTAAATAAGGCTTTCGTTTTCCAGTTATCTTTATTGAATCTATTGTCATTCACATCATTAAAATTATTTTTCCTATTCTGCTTTTATTTCTGCATTAGTGCGCCTCACTGTTTCTTTTAATTCTTCTATCCATTTAGCATCTTTATTATTTATTTATTTATTTTACATTTGTTTACTGGAACAGTGTAGGACTAATCCTGCACTGTTTTGATATTGTACATTGATTTTACCAAAGCTATCTTTCTCAGGATTCCTGATTAGTGGTTCCTTTTCTTTAGTCTTCCAACGTGATACTTCTTGTCATAGATGCTTTATCGTTTTCTGTAGTGGATGCTTCCCTTGTGGCATTCTTCTCATTCCCTTCCTTTACTTTATTACGTTACATTTTTGGGGTATCACTTTATTGCTTATAAGTTTATCTGCACAATAGTATATTCTGTTTATTTCTGTTAATCACATGAATTCCTCTTAATAGTTGTGATTATTGTGTTCATCTGTTTTAATAGACTTTTAACATTTGGGGTCTTATTTACTTTCTGTAATCTGTTTCTTTCATAGGTTCATAGGTTCATAGGTGTGTATTAGGCTAATGGCCCTGGAGCCTTTACAAGCCTAACCCATAGGATTACCCTGGCATTGTGCCACCCGACCTTAGTTCCCAGTGCCTCTGTCGATTAGAGCCACTGGAGTGATCCCTGGGGTGAACTTTCTATTTCCCATCCACTCATCAAGATTTCTCTTGAAGAGGGCCAGTGAATTGCTCTGTTTGACATGTAAAGAAAGTCTATTCCATAGCATGGGCAGTCTCTGGGTTATGAAGCTGTCCCTCCAGCTTGTTCTGTTGATTGTGGTATTGAGGTTGAGGTCTCTGGAGCATGTGGTGTGGAGGCATTGGGATTCCTTTAGATGTAGCATTTCTAACAGAGCTGGATCAGACATAGATTTGTAAGTCAAGCAGAGATCACCTCTAAGTAGGCGATATGAGACAGAGAATAATTGGAGTTTTTTGAGTCTGTCCATATAGGACAAGTGTTTAAGGCCTAGGATCCTCTTTATGAGGTACTTTTGCGGCCTCTCTAGTTGTTGCAGGTGTCTGGTGAGGTATATGCCAAATGGGGCATTGTACTCGATGATTGGCCTAATGAGGGAAGAGTAGAGGGAGATAATGACCTCTTTCTTCCTGGATTACTTCATCCCCTCCCTCCTTTATGGAGCTCCAATTCTCACCAACCTTCAAAGTACCATCAAGGCTAAGCTGGCATCATGCTACAATAAAATTTCCAAGTTTGCTACAAATTCTAAATCTTCTTTCCACCACTGCATTTCCTTACATTCACTGAACTGGTCAGAACTCCCTAATAATCTATCTTTCATTCAACTCCCAACTGCCCATAAACTCATTTTCAATCCTTCCCATTGCCCTTCATTATCCTTCACTCTCACAATGCACCAACCTGGCCGTTCTCTTAGATCCACCAATCAGAACCTACTTGAACTGCACAATCCTCTTCGCACTCCAGGCCAATCTCTATTAGCCTTCTCTCTTGACTTTGTGTCTCTCTGTGCTTAAGACACTGTAGTCACTGGGTGTAGCAATTTCATTGATCAATGCTACTTTTGATTTCTTTTTATGGATTACTATAGCTGTTTTTTTCACATCTATTTTTTGAACTGTTGGTAAAGGGTGATCTCATGTGATATAAACTTCATCATTCTCTATAATGCTTTGTGACTCATGTTTTCAATGCTTCTCAGCTACTGCAATATTGTAATGTTTGCACAATCCCCAGCACAACAGTCTTGTCACATTATTATTCCTTTCAGTATACAGGCTGTCTGTCATTAGTGTATCACAGATAGCGAGAAAATGTGTGACTGTTTCCAGTTCTGTTTTACAGAACCAGCATTTGTCTGTTTCTCCCACATGTTCAATCGACTTTGTAAACCGACATGCACATAGCCCACTCTCCTGAACTACCAATATTAACCTTTCATCTTTTGGTTTACATTCAACTTTCCATAACCATTCCTGGGTCAGGTCCTGATGGACATGAGGTTGTTTCAGGAGTTTCCCACACTTGCTGCTATAGTTATGCTTTTTCCACAATTTTTGCCTTCTTATCTGATCTTTCTCCTTATATTCTTTCTTTTGTTTTTTGGCACATTCATTCGCTGCCTGATTTTTGTCTACTTCTGGTTTGATTTCCATTTCCACTTGACACCGATATGCTTCTGCTAAACTAAGCAGGGAAGTCAGCTTAGACTTGTTCTCCTCATGTTTTAAAACTGTCACTATGTTTGGATCTGGTGAAGTCAACAGCAGGGATCTTTTCCTCAGAGAAGGATCTGTCTAGGTGCTTAAAATCTAAGCCATCCTCTGTCCTATTTGGTAGGTTAGTAAGGTCTTTCAGGAGCCCCTCTGTGCAGTATGATTTGGATTGCATGATAAAGACCTTTATCAAAGTTCAAATGGACATGGGCATCCTCTTGTCAGCACTCTGATTCTATGGTGAACAAGGTAATTCCCCAAGCATTGACTGACTTCGCAAGCTCCTTCTCCAGGCCCAATTTCATCACCAGGAATGCTGGAACTAACTGATCTGAGTGTGATGTCTTTTTCAACACTGAAAAAGTTTGACCCTTTGCCACTGATGCCCCTGGTCCTGTTGCTCTTGGTTCTTATCCACTTGATGTTGACAGTGACTAGGCACTGAAAGGTTAACTTTGAATATCTGGTATTGGTGTCAGTGCCGATCCCATCTGGGCCATCCACTCTATCTGATAGTTCAGCATTTTATCTGTTGGTGGCAAAGCTTGCCTTGGAACTGACCATAACCACAATATTAATATCCCTCTGTACAAGAGCATTGGCATCAATGCTTTCAGTGTCAGTGCCTGCTTGGCATTAGTTTCACTGGCTCCCACAGACATATCATTGGCATTCGAATACCTGGAAAAATTGAACTCTTTGTTCAGATGTTCATATGGAGCAGACATTATCATCAGTGTTGGCTCCACCTATTGATGCTAAGAAATCTAGATCTTTGGGCACTAATCATGAGTTACATAGTCAGAGATTTGTAATAGGCCACTCATGATGACACCCCTCAGGGCTAGGCCCCTTTTCTACTCACTTGTAAGATTCCCCCACTTGATGTTTCTAGTAAGAGGATGTGCAAAGGGAGGTACATAGACTCTCGAGCAGAGTCTCTCATCCCTTATTCAGACCTCAGTGAAGGGCAAGGATCTCTACAATCCCTTCTGGAGGGCCGCAGATTCAGGTAATTTTTAGAACTGATGAGATTTACAGGTACTTGGTCTGTAGGCTCAATCCCCTAATGAGGAATTTCTAATCAATGCTTTTCAAACCTCCCCATCAGCATCATTGACTTGTTCATGGTTCTGGCCTGGTGTGAAGCCAGTGTTGTTGAGTCCATTCTAGGGAAGCTTGACGACACACTACCACATCCCAAAGACAGCCTGAATTTGAATAAAGGCATCCTTACAGATTCTGTGGTGATAGTGATAGCAACCAAAAGAGAGAGTCTGGTGACAAGATCCCAGCAGTCAGTCTGCCTGATAAACTCTCCAAGGCAATGGATTTCATAATGAATCTCATCACTGCATCAGGTATGTTTCCATACACAATTTCAACTACTTAGTACAAATGGACTACTTTCAGTGATAAACGGCTGAGAAAGACTTGGATTTGCTATTAAGACCTCCAACTCCTGACACCTGCAGACAAACTAAGGTGTGGCTATTGACTGTAGTCAACATTTACAGCCTGTTCGTGTATCTTTTACACAGTACAGTGAGCAGAGTGGCTAGTGCAGCCAGGCCATGCATCATCATGAGTCGGTTTTCCTAGCTTAGACTTTGTGATTTTCTGAAGAAATTTAAGATGTCATTCACTAGCAGTAGCGTAGCTAGGGTAGCTTGAAAGGGCCAACTGCCCTGGGCACAAAGTGTTGGGGGCGCACAATCAGCCAGTCCTAATCTCTCTTTAATGCAGTGCCAGCTTTTAAAAGCCGGTATTGCATTTACAGTTAAGCCTGAGAACTGTAGCGCTCTGTGTGTGGTCTAAGCTGTACTGCTTACTATACTGCAGCAAGCAGTTTGATACAGTTTAAATGTAGAAAAAATATATATACATTTTTTTTAACTAAAACCTGAACAATGTAGCATTCTGTGCAGATGAGGTATAAACTGTAGCAAGTGTTTGCAACAATTTAAAAATATTTTTTTTTAAGTACAACATGAGAGCTGTAGTGCTCCATGCAAGCAGCTGTAAACTGTAGCAATTGTTTGCTACATTTGTAGCAAATAGTTTGCTGTAGTTTAAAAGAATATTTTTTTTTCTTTAATAAACTATGTTGAAGGAGGGTTGGGGCAAGAAACAGAAATTGGACCTGAATGACTGAAGTAGGAGGGGCGGGGGAGGGATTATCATACATCTGGCCATCTGGTTGGTGTGCCAGCACAAGGAGCGTCCTTTATATTTTTTGGATCTTCAATAGAAGAGCTTGGGGGGGCATAGATCTAACTGTAGTAAACTGATCGCTTACAATGTAGCAATCAGCTTATTACAGGGAATTCGTTTTTTTTGCTGTTCACTTGAAGAGCTGAGGGGGTGGGGTGCTAGTTCATAGTAACAGCTCAGGGAGCTGGTTGAAACGGCTATGGTTCTGTTCAGTAAAGCTCTGTTGGAAGCATCCTCAATTTTTTGTACCAATGGAGTTAATTTCTTTGTTCTGCAGAGATTCTTTTCAGGAAATCAAAAAGTCTTCAATAATGTATTATTTAAAAAATTCCATTGACAGCCCTTTTACCACATTCCTGGCTGAGGTCCTAGATTTCATAGAAGCCCCTTTAATGGATGCCTGCTCACAGGCAAAGGTGCTCGCCAGAGCCAATGTTTCAGCATCCACTTTCAAGGAATGCAGCAGCAACAGAACCCCGTGTGGACTTCCCTGACTGTCCCTCTCTGGAGCCTGTTGGGGGTCATCACTCCCTGCACCAAGATGTGTGGATGGTCATCATGTAGGAAGAATGAGTTACGGGCATCATACCCAGTGGCTGTATAATTTTTCTGAAGCAGCAAAGCCATTTTACCCCATCAGAAGGAGGCAGCCAAAAGAGAGGTAAAAAGCCTCTCTCAAAAAGAGCCATCCAAGAGGTCTCACTAGACCAGAGAGGATCTGGGGTGTATTTTTGGTTCCCAAGAAAACATGGGACTTTAGGCCAGTCTTGCATTTCAGCAGCATGAATGGGTAAGCCGAGGAAACCAAATTTTGGATGGACATGATGCAATCTGTCCTTCCATATCTTCAGGAAGTAAAACAATGAGTGAGAAGGTCATACAGAAAAATTAATCTGTAAAAACTAAATGAAAACTCCAGCCAAGCTGGAACCTAAAATGAGTGACCTCTTAAACATTGGAATGAAAATGACCCATATGAACACCAGGTGTTTCAGCTAATCAGCGATTCATGATGCCCATGACTTGTTTCACCATTTAATGGACAATTTTAGTTTAATAAAGCCAAACCACAATAGCTGGGGATATACATATTTCAGCCTTGTTATAAACTCATCAGCACAGCACAAGCAGATTGTTTGGCTAAGCATAAGAAACACAGGGCTGTTATACCCAGCTGATATCCATTATCATTTGGGTGACTGGAAAATATCCCAAATAAACTAAAACAGTGAGTGAGAAGGTCTCACAGAAAAAACAATCTATGAAAACTCCAGTCAAACTGGAACTTCCAATGAGTGACCTCTCAGACCTCTTGAATCGGAGGCCTATTGGATATATACAAATTACCCTTATGAATACCAGGTGTTTCAGCTAATTGGCGATTCTGAATGCCCATGACTTGTTTCGTTTTAATGGACAATTTCAGGCCAATGAAGCCAAACCCCACTAGCTGTGGATATTCATATTTTGGCCTTGTTATGACTTGTTAAGTTGGGTATAACAGCCCTGTGTTTCTTATGCTTAGTCAAAAACTCTGCTTGTGTTGTGCTGATGAGGTTATAATAAGGCCAAAATATGCATATCCCAGTTAGTGCGATTTGGTTTTATTCGCCTGAAATTGTCCATTAAAACGGCAGCATAAGTTATGTGCATTCAGAATCACCAATTAGCTGAAACACCTGGTGTTCATAAGGGTCATTTACATATATCCCATGGGCCTCTGATTCAAGAGGTTTGAGATGTCACTCATTAGAATTTCCAGCTTGGCTGGAGTTTTCATTTAGTTTTTACAGATTGTTTTTTCTGTGTGACCTTCTCACTCATTGTTTTAGTTTGTTGTTTGGGATGTTTTGCAGTCACCCTAATGATAATGGATATCAGCTGGGTATAACAGCCCTGTGTTTCATTAAACACCCTTCTTGTGCTATGCTGATGAGGTCATAACAAGTCTGAAATATGCATATCTATTGCTAGTGGGTTTTCGCCTTATTGGCCTGAAATTGTCAATTAAAATGATGAAAGAAATCATGGGCATTCAGAATTGCCAATTAGCTGAAATACCCGGTGTTCATAAGGGTCATTTGCATATATCCTATGGGCCTCTGATTCAAGAGGTTTGAGAGGTCACTCATTGGAAGTTCCAGCTTGGCTGGAGTTTTCATTTAGTTTTTACAGATTGTTTTTTCTGTGTGACCTTCTCACTCATTGTTTTCGTTTGTTATTTGGGATATTTTGCTGTCACCCTAATGATAATGGATATCATCTGGGTATAACAGCCCTGTGTTTCATATGCTTAGTTAAACACTCTGCTTGTGTTGTGCTCATAAGGTTATAATAAGGCCAAAATATGCATATCCCCATTTATTGGGATTTGGTTTTATTGGCTTGAAATTGTCCATTAAAACAGCTGTGTTTCTTATGTTTAGTTAATATAATATCCCATTGGCCTCTGATTCAAGAGGTTTGAGAGGTCATTCATTGGAAGTTCCAGCTTGGCTGGAGTTTTCATTTAGTTTTTATATCTTCAGGAAGGGAACTGGATGTGCTTCAGGTTGTGTACCTGCATGCCAAAATTGTAAATGCTTCCAGTTGGTTTCTCTGTTTCCTTGTGGAAGCCAGCAGCTATCAATTTTGTGCCTTGCCATTCAGTCTCATCACTATCTTTTGAATGTTCACCAAGTGCATGGCAAAAGTTGTCTTTCACATGAGGATTTGGGTGATCCATATTTTCCTTTACCTGGACAAATGACTCCTATCTCTGCAACTAGGAAGCCTCTGTCAGAGGCAAGGAATTACTCCAACTTTGTCTGTCCCAAGGAATATCTATTAACATGATGAAATTACTCCCGGAGTTCACAGAGAATCTACCTTGTATCAGATGACATCTAGACACCATGAACATCCTAGTCAGGCTCCCTGAAAGCCAGATCCTAGCCATACAGTTGATGGTACCACATCTTCTGAAGAACTCTATCTTTTCTGCTTTATGATTCTCATGACAATAGGTCTGATGGCTGCTACAATCAATCTCGTATGTTAACCAAGACATTACATGAGAGTTTCACAGTGGGAACTCAGGGTACAGTGAACTCAACTGTCCACCACATGCCAGAACCATTTGCCATAGAGGCTGAGCTGCAAGAGCTCTGACAGAAGATGTCCCTTTGTACTGCCCCCTTCAATTGCCATGGTCAAAAGAGATGAGTCTGATTTGCATTGGGGGGCATTGTTCAGGGAGGATAATGCAAGAGATATGGTCAGAATGAGAGGCCAGTCTACAGATCAATTGTATTGCTAACCTAACAGGATCCCCTTCCCCACGGTGTTATTGCCATCCACACTGTTAGCATGGCAATGGTCTGGTATATCAGCAAACAAGGTGGCAGCAGATCCTAGCCCCTGTGTTGAGAGACCATGAGAGTGTAGGAATGGGTGATATCTACACCCTACACAATGCTTTCCATCAGCAATGCAGAACCCCATTTATTTTAACTGTTTAGAGGATAGGCCCACCAGATACATTCTGATGCCTCACAAGTGGTCCCTCAACTCCCAAGTATGCCTTCCCCTTCCCTTGATGATGAAAATTTTCCAGAAAACTGCACTGACAGAACAGTAGTCATTCTTATAACTTAATTCTGGCCTTGACAATTATGATTCATCTTGTTTTGGCCTTATCTCAAAGAGAAGCCTCATCTTTTAGATCCCCTTCTGGCTAGTCAGCCTCATCTGTCTGAAAGGCTGCACCCAGACATTGAATGGTTTTAACTAAATGTATGGTTTCTCCATTTCCATTAAGGGTCAGGGATCACTCCTACCCACCCTGTGTGGTCCACATCCTCACAGTTTCTCAGAAACATTCTCACAAACAAAGGAAAGTGGAAAAAGTTTTCTTTGTGGGATATCCAATAAGGCTTAGAGTCTTTCTTTGGCTCTTAATCCTTCCATCTTACTTTTTATCTCTTTTCTTTTTGACATTGGATCTAGCTTATTTGCTGTTAAGTATTCTGGCAACTATTTCAAATTTCCACCAAGGCTTTAATGTTCAAGCTCTGGCTTCCCAAAATGTCTGCAAAGCTTTTCAGAAAAGAGCCCTTTTTACTTCACTCCTGCTTGATCTCAGATTGCTGTCTTGAAAAAATCTGTTTTGTATGACAATTACATCAGTCAGGAGAAACGGCAAGCCCTTTCCTGCCAACCCCCATAAGCTTTCATAAGGATAGTCTCCCTTTAGACTAACATCTCATTCTTACCTAAAGTGCCCTCAGAGAATAACATTGACCAAATCATGCATCTCTCAGTATTCTTTTTTAGCTACACAAACAGGGAGATTACCTACTTCACTGTCTGGATGTACATAGATAATTAAAATTCTGTTTAAAATGAAGAAAACATCTTAGACATGATCAGTTTTTTGTCTCCTTCTGTCTGCCGAGATTGGGACAGAAAGTATCCAAAGTCATCCTGTCCAGATGGTTGTCTAATTGCATTTCCTTTATTTATGACTCTTCTAGCACTTCCCTTCTTTTTAAATCCAAATCATACTCCACATAGGTTCATAGGTATGTACTAGGCTATCTGCCCTAGGGCCTATACAAGCTTAGCCAAACGAGGTTCCCCTGGCTTTCACAACCTAAGAAAATTATTTTCCCATGCTCCTGTTAAGCAGAGCCACAGCAGTGATCCCTGGGGTGAATTTCCTGTTTCCCATCCAATTGTCAAGATTTCTCTTAAAGAGGGCTAATGAGGAGCTTTGCTTGACATGAATGGGTAGCCTGTTCCAGAGCAAGGAAAGTCTCTGGGACAGGAATCTATCCCTCCAGCATGTTCTGTTTATTGTGGTGACAATGTTTAGGTCCTTGGAGAATGTGGCTTGGGGAGACTGGGATTTCTTTAAGTGTAGCATGTCCATCAGATATGGGTTAGACATGGCTTTGTATGTTAGGCAGAGGATGCCTCAGAGTAGACGATATGCAACGGAGTAAAGCTGCAGTTTTTGAGATGGTCAGGGTATGGCATCTGTTTGAGGGTGGTAATCCTCTTAGTGAGGTATTTCTGTGGCCTTTCCCGCTGTTGCAGATGTCTTGCGAGGTACATGCCAAATGGGGCATTGTACTCTATAATGGGTCTGATGAGGGATGAGTAGAGAGTAACAATGACCTCTCTTTTTCCTGGAGGAGAGCCCCTTTGTGATGAGGTGTGCCATGTAGAAGGATTTCCTGACTACTGTGGTGACGTGATTATCAAAGGAGAGACTACTATCCACCTGTGTCCCAAGGTCTCTGATCACACTTTCGGTGTTTAGTAGGCTACCGTCTATGTGGTAGTTCATTGGTATGGTGTTTTTTCCAAAGGAGATGACAATGCACTTCTTGGCATTGAGCTTTAGGCCATGACTTTGATACCAAGCATCAGTCTCAGTGAGGCCTCTTTGTAGAATGTCCATATCCTTAGGCAAATCGATTATGGCTCCTAGTTTGCCATTGTCTGTGAATTTTGTTAGCCAGAGACCAGCTGTATTAGCCTGGACTTCAGAGAAGTAGAGACTGAACAGGAGAGGACCCAGGACTGAACCTTGTAGTCATAGGAAACCTCTACATCCTTCTTCAGAAATTCTTCTTTGGATGTTACCTGTGCTTTACAGTAGACTTAGTCAGGGTCTTTCTTTGGAGTGGCATACTCCATGGTATTCTGATAAGATGTTAGCTAGGGGACTCTATCCCATTCTTGAAGTGAATGGATTAGATAATCCAAGATATGACAGCTATATACTTACTGCAATGCTAGATCTTGATTATCCATGTAAGTCTACTTCAAAAAACCTGCGATCCAATTACCCTCCAAACTGTTACTTTTTTTTGCTCCTAGTAGACTTTACTGGCTTTTGTCGGACAGAGTGATGTTTATGAAACTGGAAATTGATGGCGTAATGATGAATGTTGTTAGTGCATATGCTCCACAAGTTGGGTATGCGATGGATGAGAAAGAAAACTTTTGGATTGAGTTGGATGAAGTGGTGATGACTGTACCCAAGGGTGAGAGAGTGGTGATTGGAGAAGATTTCAATGGGCATGTTGGTGAAGGGAACAGAGGGGATGAGGAAGTGATGGGTAGGTATGGTGTTAAGCAAAGGAATGCAGAAGGTCAGATGGTAGTGGATTTTGTGAAAAGGATGGACATGGCTGTGGTGAATACGTATTTTAACAAGAGGGAGGAGCATAGGGTGACATACAAGAGTGGAGGAAGATGCACACAGGTGGATTATATCTTATGTAGGAGGGCCAGTTTGAAGGAAATTGGAGACTGTAAAGTGGTGACTGGGGAAAGTGTAGTTATGCAGCACAGGATGGTGGTTTGTAGGATGACGTTGGTGAACAAGAAGAGGAGGAGGATTGTAAGGGCAGCACAAAGGATCAAATGGTGGAAATTGAAAAATGGTAATTGTGAGGTGGAGTTCAGGGAAGAGTTAAGACAGGCACTGGGTGGCAGTAAAGAGTTACCAAATAGCTGGATAACTAAAGCAGAGCTAGTAAGGGAGACTGCTAGAAAGGTGCTTGGGATGACATCTGGACAGAGGAAGGATGACAAGGAGACATGGTGGTGGAATGAAGGAGTACAGGAGAGTATACCAAGAAAGAGGTTGGCAAAGAAGAAATGGGATTGTCAGAGAGATGAAGAAAGTAGACAGGAATATAAGGAGATGAGGTGCATGGCAAAGAGAGATGTGGCAAAGGCTAAGGATAAGGCATATGAAGAGTTGTATGAAAGGTTGGACACTAAGGAGGGAGAAAAGGACCTGTACCAATTGGCTAGACAGAGGGACCAAGCTAGGAAAGATGTGCAGCAGGTAAAGGTGATAAAGGATAATGAGGGAAACATACTCACAAGTGAGGAGAGTGTGTTGAGGAGATGGAAAGAGTACTTTGAGCAGTTGATGAATGAAGAGAATGAGAGGGAGAGAAGGTTGGATGATGTGGGGATAGTGAATCATGAAGTGCAATGGATTAGCAAGGAGGAAGTAAGGATAGCTATGAAGAGGATGAAGAATGGAAAGGCTGTTTGTCCAGATGACATACATGTGGAAGCATGGAGGTGTTTAGGTGAAATAGCAGTGGAGTTTCTAACCAGATTGTTTAATGAAATCTTGGAAAGCGAGAGGATGCCAGAGGAATGGAGAAAAAGTGTTTTGGTACCGATTTTTAAGAATAAGAGTGATGTGCAGAGCTGTAGTAACTACAGAGGGATTAAATTAATCAGTCACAGCATGAAGTTATGGGAAAGTGTAGTGGAAGCTAGGTTAAGAAGGGACTTGATGATTAGTGATCAGCAGTATGTTTTCATGCCAGGAAAGAGCACTACAGATGCAATGTTTGCTCTGAGAGTGTTGATGGAGAAGTACAGAGAAGGTCAGAAGGAGTTGCATTGTGTTTTTGTAGACTTAGAGAAAGCATATGACATGGTGCCTAGAGAGGAGTTGTGGTATTGTATGAGGAAGTCGGGAGTGTCAGAGAAGTATGTAAGAGTGGTACAGGATATGTACGAGGGTAGTGTGACAGCTGTGAGGTCTGTGGTAGGAGTGACGGATGCGTTTAAGGTGGAGCTGGGATTACATCAAGGATCAGCTCTGAGCCCTTTCTTATTTGCAATGGTGATGGACAGGTTGACAGACGAGATCAGACAGGAGTCCCCACGGACTATGATGTTTGCAGATGACATTGTGATCTGTAGTGAGAGTAGGGAACAGGTGGAGGAGACCCTGGAGAGATGGAGGTATGCTCTAGAGAGAAGAGGAATGAAGGTCAGCAGGACTAAGACAGAATATATGTGTGTGAATGGGAGGGAGGATAGAGGAATGGTGAGGATGCAAGGAGTAGAGGTGGTGAAGGTGGATGAGTTTAAATACTTGGGATCAATAGTTCAGAGTAATGGTGAGTGTGGAAGAGAGGTGCAGAAGAGAGTACAGGCAAGATGGATTGGGTGGAGAAGAGTGTCAGGAGTGATTTGTGACAGACGAGTACCAGTAAGAGTGAAAGGGAAGGTCTACAAGAGGGTAGTGAGACCAGCTATGTTATATGAGTTGGAGACAGTGGCATTGACAAAAAGGCAGGAGTTAGAGCTAGATGTGGCAGAGTTAAAGATGTTAAGATTTGCACTAGGTGTGACGAGGGTGGACAGGATTAGGAATAAGTATATTAGAGGGTCAGCCCAGGTTGGAAGGTTTGGAGACAAAGCCAGAGAGGCAAGATTACATTGGTTTGGACATGTGCTGAGGAGGGATGCTGAATATATTGGGAAAACGATGCTAAGGATGAAGCTACCAGGTAACAGGAAAAGAGAAAGGCCTAAGATAAGGTTTATGGATGTGGTGAGAGAGGACATGCAGGTGGTTGGAGTGACAGAGCAAGATGCAGAGGACAGGAAGAAATGGAAACAGATGATCCACTGTGGCGACCCCTAATGGGAACAGCCAAAAGAAGCTGATGATGAGACTTTACTGGCTTCCTGAGACCTGTTTGCAATGACCACTTTTTTTCATATGTCTACAGATTCTTTCAGCATTATGTTAAGGGTTAATAAGGATGACAAATTTGATCTGTGATAAGCATGGAGTGGTGGCACTTTGTGGGAGATAAGAGGGGCTTGAGCTGTGTGATGGAGATCTGAATACTGCATCTGTTGTCTGGCAGTGGACAACCTTTCCTTGACGTCGATGGGCATGGATAATCAAGATTCGACAATATGGTATATATAACTATTGTTTTCTTAAAGAAATAAAGAGAGCTAGGCTACTGCTTGAGGTTTATAATATTTTAGAAATGCTTTCTACTTATGTGTGTAAGTGTATCTGTTTTTGTTTAAGTAGGTTATCTCAGTATTGGATTTGTGTGTGTGTGTATGTGCATGTGTGTGTGTGTGTGTGTGTGTGTGTGTGTGTGTGTGTGTGTGTGTGTGTGTGTGTGTGTGTGTGTGTGTGTGTGTGTGTGTGTGTGTGTATGTGTATGTGTAACAAATAGTGAAGTTGGGTGAGGGAGGAGACATGTCCAATATGATGTAAGGGTTAAAAGTGCACAAATATTTACATTTAGGATGGCGCAGTGGTGCAGTGGTTTGCATTGTTGCCTCACAGCAAGAGGTTCTGTGGTTTGATTCTTGGCTGGGGTGCCTTCTGTGCAGATTTGGCCTATCCTCCCTGCATTTGTGTGGGTTTCCTCCAGGTTCTCCGGTTTCCTTCCACATTACAAAGACGTGTCTTCCCAAGCCTCCACTGAAAATTGGCTTGTTCCAAGTCAGACTTTCTTGATTAACAAATGATAAATAAAATAAATATAATGGTGTAATTAATATAATGGCTGTCAGTGGAGAGAGACTGCATATTATATAGTCTAGATGAGGTAAGATGAATATAAAGTGGAAGGAATTTTGCTGCTACCAATATAAGATGGAGGTAGTGACTGGTAAGGATCCCCCAGTAGCTGAAAGAAATAAACTGTGAATCCCTTGCCGCCACCAAGATTGTAAAATATGCAAGATGATATACATTGGAGGAAAATAGTGAATTATTTTGTGCTGCAACCACCAGTTGAAGGAGTTAAAGAATAAAGAACTCCTTTCTGCCTCTAAAAGAAGAGAAAGTTGGTTGTGAAATTATGTCTGTTGTAGATAAATGTGAAATTGCAGCTGCTGATACCAAGAGCTGAAGGAGCTCCAGACTATGAGACTAACTATGCTATAATGAAGTGCAAAATGGCTCTTGTTGTCATCAAGACCTGATGGAGTTAATTAATGACAAAAGCAAACTCTTACTGCCTCCAAGATCTGAAAAATATTCAAGATGGTATAAAATGGAATTGGGTAGTAGGCAGTTAAGAAACTCCCTGCTAGCCCCAGGAGCTGAAGGATTAGACAAACTAAAGTAGTTAAGGAAAAAAAAACAAAGAAGCTTTTGGCAGCAAGAGTTGTGAGTAAGGCAAAACTTAACTGTCTTGCAGTTTAGATTGAAGCTCCTGCTGCTACCAAGAGCCGAAGAGTTAAAGAATGAAGCAGCCCTTGCTACAGCACACCTAATCAGAACTGCAATGAGATGAATAATTAGATTTAAAGTGAGAGGGTTTCCATCAGATTTATAAATGAATGTTGGAGATAACAGAGTTTTAATATTATTGTCTTAGACTAGGGACCAAAGTATAAGAATGCAAGGACACTGCTGTAAGGGACATGGACATAAACAGAGGCCTCATTCCACATCAGTATTCTGGAGATGAAGGCAGTCCTTCCAACTTGTAGGTTTTTCAAGACTTCCTTCTCCAGATACTTTGCATGTATTCTGACACCATGGCCAGCAACCTTTTGTTTCTGGAAAAGGTGGCCCAGATACTTACTTCTGCTCAGAAAACATACAAATGAAAGTGGACTTCCCTTTCAGTTTAGACTATGACCCATGGTTAAGATCCTTTCACTACTCTGGTTCTATTGATATTGGAATACTCATTCCAAAATTTCATCTCTGGTGAGTTACTCCTCAGATACTATTCATTCTTTCATATGGGTCCTTGAGCCACCACTCAGATCTCATCTGGCAGAGAGAGAGTGCTCCAGCCTCAACCCCGTTTAAGAATTCTTCCTTCCCATAAGACCCCTGTCGCTTTAGCTACTTCAGATCTTGTTTGCTGCCTTCTTGGAGAACAGCACAATCTCAATAGCAGATAAGTGCTCCGCCTCATCTTTGCTATGATTATTTCACCTTTGTGACTTTTCAGTTTAATAGTTTATTGGATACTTTCAATTTGGATCATTGTTCTTTGACTGCTTTTCTAAATTAATTCCTCCTTTTACTCATCAGACCTTTGAACTTAAGCCTCTGTGCACTCGTCTCCATCTTCCTTCCTCAACTTTCTCAGTACTAAAGTTTGAACCTATTATACTATTTAGTTACTGTAGTTGTTAGATGTAGTTAATGTTATAGTTATAGTGGTTGTATACTTATAATAACTCTGTTTAGAATTCATTCTTGTTCTTAGTGCAATTTTGAGTGTTAAACTTTGGTTAATATATTAGATTGGATTAAACATGGTGAAACAAACCAGTTTTAAAAAATGTACTAACTGCAATCAAAAAGATCCCCCTTCAGTCTCTTCATGACCTCTGTGTTGTTTGCCTTGGAATCTTCCACCTCTCTGCTTCACCTGAGATTTGTTCTTCTTGGGCCCAGAGCATTGGCAGATCGGAGGAATTAACTAATCCTAAAAGGCCTCCTTCAGCTGGATCCAGAGATTCAAAAGTCAAAGAAGTCAGACAGACAAACCAAAACAAACAAACTGAAGCCAAAGAAGAGGTCAGCCAAGTGTTTGGCAATGACCTTAGCTCCTAAAGTCTCTAGAATGAAGGATCAGAGGACATGTACACCCAC
This sequence comes from Protopterus annectens, assembly GCF_019279795.1. NCBI lineage: Eukaryota > Metazoa > Chordata > Ceratodontiformes > Protopteridae > Protopterus > Protopterus annectens. The sequence goes on along the minus strand of NC_056735.1, from coordinate 663,352,399 downwards.
TGTACTCCTCCTTCTTCAGATTCAGAAGTTCTTCGGACTATCACCATACATACAGGACTCTTCCCAAAAAAACAGACCAGTGACAAAGTAGAATAGCTTCCTTCTAGACCTTCCTCTGCCATGTCAATGTGAATCCTTCAGGTCTTACTGGAACACCTCTGAAGTTGTCTTGGATTGCCTTATGCAGAAATTTCTCTAGACCTAGATTGAAATAGGGGGCATTCCATCCCCTTTGACTCCAAAGACAGTTGGATCTGTCTACTTCTCCCCTATCCAGGCTCCCTATTTGGTCTGATTTTCAGCTCCAGTTTCTTCAGCACTATCATACCTGCTGGATCATGTACCTTAGAGACTGATGTACCATGCTTTCTCGGCTTAGGACTCCTTAGAACCAACTCATTTGATTCCGACATGGTCAGCTGTATCAGAGTCTCAGATCTGTAGGATCAGGTCGACACCTTCTGTGTCATTGATGGTTTCAGACATGTCAGTGTTCAACTCCTTGGTTCTAATTCCCTCACTGGGGCTGGCTTCTTTCATGGCAGGTGTAGCAATTAGACATCATGCATGGCTGCAATTATGTGACTTTGTGGACAACTTTAAAGTGTCCTTTGCAAATGCCCCCTTTGATGGATCAGCCTTGTTTGAACCCACTGTTAAAGAGAAAATGCAGAAGAGTGAGCAGGAAGGAAAGACCCTATCTGCCGTAGGAGTTAATTACAAGGTCCTGCATTGCACCTTTAAGAGGAACCAAAAAGGGTCTCATTCTCTCTTGTTTCTCACATGTAAATGTTAGTTCAACTCACCTTAGTAAAAGGGTGCCCATGGCAGAGATGGTCCTTTGGTGGATGCAGGTGAAGGGGCCTGCAAAATCAAGGGTATTGCAGGCCCTTTTCTGACCACAGACTCCTTGAAAGTCTACCCAACTACTCCAGTCTGGAGGCATTTGGAGGGATGAATCTCCCTCCACTCACACACATATTTTGCCATCACATGAGATAGTTGGGTAAGAGGGATAATATCCAGAGACTATTACATTACATTTTTGGAGACTCCCCCCTCAAACAAAATTTCCATTGCCAGATGTCCCACCCCAAACCAGACAAAAGCCTCCTCAAAAGAGATATTTGCTTTTCTTAAAAAAAAGAGCCATCTTGCATGTCCCACCTGAACAGAAAGGGTCAGGATTTTATTCCAACTTGTTCCTGGTTCCAAAGAAAACCAAGGACCTCAGGCCCATCTTGGACTTCAGCTTTCTCAGCCCCTTTGTACAAAAAGACCCGCTTTAGAATGATCACTGTGCATTTGATTCTTCCTTGTTTGGTGGATAATGAATGGATATGCTCAATAGATCTCCTGGATGCTTATCTGAACATAAGGATAGCAAGGGAGTCCAGGAGATACCATCTGGCCTCGTCACAGCCCCCAGAGTTTTCACCAAATATATGGCAGTCATGCTAGCCCATCTTCAACTTGAGGGATACATGATAGTCCCATACTTGGAAACTATCTCCTAACTGCCCCATCAATGCAGTCACTAAAGACGAGAAACCAGAGATTAACTTCTACAATTATGCAACTTCCTGGACATTTCAGTCAACTTACAGAAGCCATGTTTAGACCCCTAGCAGCACCTAATCTTTTTGGGTTATCACCTAGATACCACTATCTCCATTTTCTCACTTCCACAAGTGAGGATTCAAACACTCTGCATAACAGTAGAAACTCTGTTTCTGAAGAATAGAAACTCAAGGCCTTGGGCATCATGACACACTAATGGTACAATTCACTCATTATCACATACAAATTTTACAGTGGCTCCTCCAAGCTCAGTGTTCCCAATTTTATCATTCTCTTTCCAAGACCATAATGCATACTCAGTATTGCAGGAACCATCTGCAGTAGTGACTCACCTCACCACTTTGATCAAATGCAAACCCTTTCAACCTAGCTTACCATCAATAACAGTGACCACGGACAGCTCCTCCCTGGGGTGGATGGGCCATTACAAAGGGAGGATGGTCCAAGGTATTTGGACAGAGAATGAGACCAGTCTTCACATAAATGTCTTAGAGTTGAGAACAGTTCTCCTTGTGTTACTGGAACTTCAAGGCCACTTTCCTCAAGATGTGCTCTCAGTTCAGTCAGGCAATATGATGGTTGTCTGGTATATCAACAAGCAAGGGGGAACCAGGTCCTAGCCCTTACACTGCAAACCCATGAGATGGTGGCAATGGGAGATGGAGTCTCACTGTCTTATAATAGTGACACATATTCCTGGAGTGGCTGATGGTCTGGTGAACAGGCTCAGCAGAGATCTGCTAGTGCCTCATAAGTGGTCCCTCAGTCTGGCAATTGCCAAGGAAATATTCAGTTACTGGGGCACTTCCTGCTGTGATCTCTTTGCAAACTAGTACAAAAAGAAATGCAGCAGCTTCTTTGCCATGATTCCCCCTCTGGGAAAAACATCCAGGGATGCTCTGTCTCAGCACTGGTCATCTTTATGCATATCCACCCCTTCTCCTAATTCCCATGTTCCTGCAGAAAGAGGTATGGTGCAGGGTGACTGTCATCTTCATAGACCCATATTGGCCCAGACAGATCTGGTTCTTCTACTGAAGCCTCACCTGACAGAATCCCCTTGGTTCCTAGATCTGATTCCAGATCTCATAACTCATCCATTCAGGGACCCTCACCTGGACCTTGTAAATCCGAGACTAACTGCATAGTTTCTCGAACTCCATTTATGGAGGGGGAGTCTTCCTTTTCCCAAGCGGTGGTCAATATTTTAACAGCCTTTAAACAAAAAAGCGGACGAGACCGATAAGAGGAGATAGCCACCAGGTTTATTTAGCGTTAATCCTTAATTATGTTAAAAACACGCTTTTGGTGAAGCCTGTGCTCCACCTTCCTCAGAATACAAAATTCCAAACATCAAGTACACAACTTTTAATACATTTTAAAAATGATTAAAACACGTCACTTCCTTTTGGTTAAACTAACCACGAACACCTGGAGTTCATTTACTAGTGATTTGTATGCTAAATACATAAGCGTATATCACAGTTACATTCAAAATGCTTGTTTACCTTCAGTTTAAAAGTAAAAATAAACCTAAAGTTGAAGAATAAAAATAAATAACGAACTAACACGCCTATGCTAAAGTTTTTAAAGCTAGGACGTGCTCTTATTTACTATTATTATTATAAATACATGCAGCAGCCGAAAAATACAAATTTGCGTTAGTACTTAATTGCAGAAATACAACTGTTTTCGTTGATGTCTCTCTAATTCTTTTTAAGAAAACTTTAATAATCAATGAATGTTTGTTTTCAAAAATGTAATAAATGTCAATGCACTAAAATTTAATAAAATATAATTAAATTTGATAAATAATGTATATAGATATATATTATATGTGTAATATATCAGTGCTTTCTTCGTTTAATTTATAAGGGTAAGCCAGTTCTTATAAAATCATTTGTTAAAAAATCTTATATTAATAATAATTTTTAAAAAAAATAATAATAATTACTTTTCTTAAAAAAGTATATTAGTATGAATATAATTTATACCAGTTATATTGTTGGAACAATTTTCAATTTTAAAATAGTTGCTTAAAATTCTTTATTACGTCATCCAACAATTATAAAAAAATGATAATGTATATATGTGTATATGTCTATGTGTCTTGTGTAATATGTATTAATTATGATATTTTTTAAAATAAATAGTCAGATCTAATCAAATTGCCCTTTATGTGTTGTTATCATTATTAATGTTTCCATTTTATGGTTAAATGTGTATATAATAATAAATAAATAAATAAATGCTAAACATACTAAAAGCCATTACTTTTATAAACCAGAAATTGTTTGCCCTTAAAAGGGTATAAGAAACATATACTATAAATACATTGGGCCGGATTCACGAAGGCTTACACGGAGTCTAAGAGTAGTGTAAGACTCCATGCAGCCTTCGTGATCCAGGAACAGCCCAAAGTCCGTGTAAGAGTCAGGCTAAAACGGCTCTTACATGGAGTGGGCGTGGCTAAGCTAATCAGCCCACTTGCAGCCGAATAGCATGCAAATGAGGCTGATTAGCGATCCAGGAAGCCAAGAACAGCCCGTGTAAGAGCCGTTTTAGCTGCAGAAATGTACTCAGTTGACAACTGAGTATGTTTCTGCAAACACGGCAATGGAGCCATGTCAGCTCCAAATAAAGGGTGCATATGTTATAGGCAGCATGCCAATGGCCAAATATGTGGCCATTGGCAAGGTAACCTCATGCAAATATCTGAGAAATATAATTTTTTTTTTTTCGGCAATTGCCGATGTGTAAACCCAGCGCAGCCCCGCGCAAACGGGCTGCGCTGCATAAAACATAAAAACGAAGGTTTTAAACCTACAAATGTAGGTTGTATGCAATACATGGAATGTCAATGGAGGGACCAGCAGAGGAAAACCAACATGGCCACCATGTAGTGGTTGCTAAGGGGGGAAGCTGAGTCTAAGAGATGTAACTAAGCATTAGTAGGCAATCTGATGCAAATGAGTGTAAGGATACTGAATTCCACTGTCACATAGCAAATGAGCACATTCTGAGTAGTGTAAGAGTTACATATGGGGGAGGAACAGAGTAGGAGATAGGTGACATCACAGGGGGGAATGGTAGAAAGGGATGGAGTTCATTGGAGGGTAGAGTTACATGACAGATGTCAGACAGATATCAAGGAAAGAGGTGTGCCACTAAGTAAACATGAGAAAGTCAAGAAATGGAAGGTGTACACTGTTGCCTACACCAAAGTTTCTTGCTGGACGTGTATCTTGCGATGCGCGCCATGCGCGCGAGTAAGGCAGTGTGCGCGCGTGTAAGGCAGTGTGCGCGCGTGTAAGACAGTGTGCGCACGTGTAAGGCAGACTGAGCATGTGGGAGCGTGTTGGGAGATGTTTAACACCGTTTGCAGGCGTGCAGCGTTTTAATCGAATAAGCAGATCTAAAACTGTGTAAGTATGTGTGCGCGTGTAAGCCACTGTGAGCGTGTTTCTGCTGGTTTGCACACGGCTCCACCCTGAGGAAACAGAAAGGAAAAAGGAAGCAACAGATGTACTAGGAAGTTAGCAGGGAATACTGCTGGAGCTAGCAGGTGAAAACAATTAGATGCAGGCAATTACACAGGCAGAATACTAGGCCAGCCCAGCACTTAAAACTCTGCAAACAGCAGTGCAGAATGTTTCTCTCAAGAGACACTGCAAGACAGGAGTTAAGTTATCAGAAGTGAAAACTGAAAAAGCTGAACTCAGAGCAGAAATGTTAGGGGCTGCCATAGCTGTCATAATGAGACATAGGCGACTTGCTGAGGGTGGTGACAATGCAGATGGTGCCAGACAACCCGCAGTGAGGAGACGGAGAAGAGTGTACAGGCCCAGGGTCACCTACCACGGGTTACATGAGCTGGAGATAGTAGAGCGCTATAGAGTGGACAGAGACCTCCTGCAGCAGATTGTTGAGCTGTGCAGGCCACGCCTCACACACAGAACCAACAGAGGGGAACCCATCCCAGTGGAAACCAAGGTATGTGTTGGCCTAAGAATACTAGCAACAGGTACCTTCCAGAGACCAACTGGCGATATGATGGGGATATCACAGGCATCAGCCTCCAGGGTACTACACCAGTTCCTGGATGCCATGTCAGCACATGTCGGTGATCATGTATATTTCCCCAATGCCCGTGAGGTATTGGCCAGCAATATGCGTCTCTTCCAGCAAATAGCGGAATACCCTGAGGTACTGGGTGCTATAGACTGCACGCACATACGCATCAAAGCACCAGCAGGAGAGCGGGGTAGGGCCTACATAAACCGCAAGGGCTTCCCCTCCATCAACTGCCAGGTCATGTGTGATGCCCAGGGCATAATAATGAATGTGTGTGCTGGCTGTCCTGGGAGCTACCACGATTCCCACATCTGGCATTTGACGCAGCTGTACCAGACATTTGCCAATGGGGACATCCCGCACGGACACCTAGTGGGGGATGCAGGATATGCACTGGAGCTGTGGCTGATGACACCCATCAGAAACGCACACACACCTGAACAGGAACGCCATAATGAGGCACACGCACAAACACGTAATGTAATAGAGCGTGTGTTTGGGCTGCTCAAGTAACGGTTCCGGTGTCTGGACACATCTGGTGGAGCCTTGCAGTACACACCAACTACATGTACCCAAATTGTCATGGTATGTGCTATGCTACATAATATGATCTTGTGAAAACAGCTGCAGCAGGACCAGCATAGGGCTGGGCCAAACAGCCCCCCACCATCGCCAAGGCCACCACAGGCACAGCGTGACTCGGAGGAGGAACAACCTGAGCCTGCCCCAGTAGGCAGAAGGAGGCGTGCCCAGTATGCCCTGGCCTTGGCAAAGAGGCAACATAGCACATACATTGGCTCAGTAGGAACCTTGGGAATGAGACCCTCTCTGACTCACTCATATAGTAACAGGGATGCCTAACGTGACACAACCTGCTCACAAACATGTACAGGGAAGTGTAATATGTGCATCCGACAGAGGCAGCCCTGCAGCACCACCTGAGGCATGAATGCTATGTGTTAAGTAATGTAACACCAAGTACCATATGCACACCTGAGGACCCCGACTAACATCCTACCCTCAACAAGCAGCATGCCACAACATGACAACGAGATGATGAAGTGCAACAATTGCTGAAGTAATGCAGTTAGGCAAAGGGGACCCAATGTGTGCCAGTCTGGGATGACATGCTGAGCATGACATGATGCACCACCTGCTAGGACTGGCATGCACCTATCAGTGCAGGCCGTATGGATACTGGCAAAGGCTGTTGTCACGCACAGTGTGCCCTGAATAGGTAAGGCTCAAAACACAAACCTATCTCCATAGGTACCAGAAGGGATAAGAATAAGATAAGGGATAAGTTCAAACAGCAAGATGCATGCAGTCTAAGCCCACCCAGTATGGAGAATGTTGATAACTGTGCTGTAACAGAAATCTGAGGCAAGGCTCACAACAGCACCCTAACACTACCAGGTTACACCTCATACTGTGCTGTACATCCTCAAAACTTGGAACAAGCTACAAAAGGAGGGTGACTAGCAAGAATTGTCAAGGATAACCACACCCCCATGTTGGTACCACCACAAAAAGCAGCATGGACTAGCCATGCTCAAGTAACAGTGGCTAAAACTGCCCCCCAGTGTATAGCCTGCTACAGACTACTGGCCCAACACCAGGAACTGCATCCGGCCCATGCTGGAATACATGAATATATCAAGTCCTCCAAACCACATTATATTGGGCGACTGCAAATACCCAGACACATAGACTGGGAGCATTATACCAGCTGCAACAGTGTAGGACAAAAGTTCATCGAATCCACAAACCAAAAGGCCCAGGAACAACGTACCACCCCCACAAGAGGGGCAAGCATACTGGATGTGATAATCAGCAACATGGTTACGGGATGTCAAGATGAGAAGTGTATTGCTCACTTGTAAAACCAGACCATATAGTAATCACACTGGATATACAAATCCTGACCACAGTCCCTGGCCGGAAAACCACAGTGGAAAACATGTGCTAAGCAATATTTGCACACCTCCAAACTGATGTGGAATCCATTAAAGGTCCCGTGCAGGTGCAAAATATAGGCCACACCTCAGAACCTGTAATACAGCCATTCCATGAACACTGCCAGGAATGCTTGGATTATGCAGTCCCAAATTAAAACAAGACACAGTGCCTAAATCTGGCATGGTGGACACCAGCCATAACCAAAACATGCAAGAGAATGAGGAAGCTACTACATGATAGAGCAAACATGAACAATGAAGTAATTACTGATCAGTAGTATGGCAATATAATCTGTCCACACATGCAATCCACTAAGGCCAGCCACAACAAGTGGAATCTGTGAATCCTGAGGCAATGTTACACCTGCCCCAAGTACACAGACAACCCCAACTCCACCCAAGAAATACAAATATATGTGAGAGATGCAACCATCCATCCAAACCGGAGGCAGAGCTCCCCAACTCAGTACACCCAAAACAAGTCAGTAGGAGAAGGTAACCACACACACCACAAACACATACCCACATAGACCTATCACAACTGCAAACCAAACACATAAACACAGAAATACATTCCCGGAGGCAGAAATCACAAACACAGCACACCAACAGAGGCCACTAAAGCAGACACCCAATGAAACAGCCTCCAAACATAGCACATGCAACACATAGCACACAAAGCTGGTGTGCCAAACAGTCACAGGCCAGAAGGAGAAACAACATGCCCGATACAGTTGTAATAGGTGACTCCATAGTCAGACACACTGCTGTCCCGCACACCAGACTGAACAAGGGAAAGGGTACAGTAAGCTGCCTGTAGGCTGCCACAATATGCCACATAACAGAAATATGTAGGTCACTCCAAAGCAAATAGAAATATGATGCAGTCATAGTCCATGCTGGTGTGAATGACCTGAGATGTACTGCCCTAGACTACATGTAAAGAGACACAGATGAGCTATCCGATTATGTAGTCCAGGCGGTATGACACTCACCATTCGCAGCAACCTACCCTTACCAAGAATAATGCCACAGTACAAACACGGAATGATCAGTCATAGCAAGTAGCACACTTACTGGTGTCATTCCAAGGGGATCAATGTCTGTCTGCTTGGGATGTCATGCTTGACAAGCCATGCAGTTGCCCTTGGGATGGCCTGCACCTGTTACCCCTGGGCGTCTGAATATTGGATAAGGCCTTTGCCACCTCCATACAGCCTTCTGTAGGCAAGGCTGAAAAGACTGACCCACCACCGAGAAAACATAAGTGGGAAGAAACATAAGGGAAATGCTGACCAATGCCAGATGTGTACACCCCAATATGCATGCTCGAGGCCATCCCCAGAATAGAGAACATCGATGTCTGTGCAGTGACAGAAACCTGCTGCAAGGCTCCTGACAGCACACCAGCACTACCAGGTTATACCACGTACCATGTGTCATGGCCCCAAAACCTGGAACACTACATAAAAGGAGGTGAGTATCCATAGGCAGCACAGACACCCATACGTCCAGGTAACTGACAATGCACAAGGCAGTGGAGTTCACCCATGTGCAACTAACTGTAGGCAAGACTGCTGTGCAGTCTGTAGCATGCTACAGACCGCACTCTCACACACAATAACACCCAACCGTCCTGAAGACACTGGACAGTATGAATGTCCCACCAAATACCAAACAAGGTACCACGAAATACCACATAGGTGGTAAACCATTATGTATGGAAGGAGTAACCAGGGACCTAGGGACACAAGTGAACAGTAACCTGTTATGTGACACCCACATTGCCAATGTGGCTAGGAAGACTGTCTACATGTGACACTGTATCAGGAAAGGAGTCACATCTACGGCAACAGAGGTCACTGTGCCCCTATACTTTACCCCAATCACACCCATAATCCAGTACAATGCCTCATATGGGATCTACCTTACCTGACACCTGCAGCAGTTAGAAAGACCTCAAAGGTACCTCACCAAGAGGATAAAGTGTCACACATATATGTCATATGCTGCCTGGCTGTAGACACCCCAGCTGACTCCAGTCACAGACTGCCCACACAGAGGCATTGCATGCCTGTTGTAGGAGGCCATGCCCAACACAGGAGTAATGGACATGCTCCACCCCAGACAACACATATCCATTGGAGCTGCGAGAGTGAGAGATGTCAACCTCAACAAATAATGAAATAGGATGTGCCGGTGGGACAGATACATAATCCAGAGGCTCCCCACACCCTGGACCAGAATCCCACTCCATGTTAGGCAGAGCCCCTCACTGACACTGTTCAACAGGAATCTTGCCAAGTGGATGGATGATTGTAGAGTTACAGTGGGGGTCTTCACTGTGTCATGTCCAGACAGAGGCACAGCAAAGCAAATCATAAATGGCCATAATATCCACATAGCAAGGGGTCTCAAAAGCCACACACACTCTGGCTAGGCTAACAAATGCCCAGGGTGGATAGCCTAGTATGAACCTATGAACCTATGTAGATACAAATTGTACAGGACACGAAGGATAATCCCAAGGCTTACACAACTGATGGTAGGAGCCATGTTGGGAATTCACAGATATGCCCTGAATCACACAAATACCACAAACACACACACATATTGCCAACATACATCCTGACAGGTGCAGTGCAAACCCCCACCCCACAAATGCAGAATATCTATCCCAGCAGACTGCTGGCCCCTGACATTGCAGATGCTGAGGTAACAGACAACATCTCCAAAGCAAAACACACAGCAGCAATGGTATGAGATGGTGTCCTGGGCTTAGTGCAACATGGAGTCTAAGATGAATGGAATGCCAAACCACACTACTGCTCAATGTCAGCCGTACCACAGAATATGTACCCAAAGAGCAGTGTACAACAACAGTGGTCCTTCTCAACAAAGGTGTTGCCTGAATGGATACTGAACAGTACTACCCCAGAATCCTGAGAAGCCCAGATTGCACAGCTATGGAAAGGATCAGCATGTACCACAGACATAAGGATGTTGGGGACCTACTGACACCAGACCCAACCCAGTGTGGCCTTCTCAAGTGCAGATCCTGCCCCTAACCATGTTTGACTCAATTGAAACAGTCATTAAGGTCATTGATGAGGGCAATGTGCTCCACACAGTGTATCTGGACCTTGCAAAGGCTTCTATACAATACCCTACATGTTCAGTATAGATAGGCTCACCAGCGTAAATATAAACCCACATGTCAGTAGAGGGTTGCAAACCAGACCAAGGACAGAACAGACATGGTCAGACATGCTTCAGCCATGTCAGACTACAAACCAGATATAACTGGCATCCCACAAGGCTTTGTCCTGGTATCTCCCTCGTCTGGTATATATGTCCCATAGGTACAGGCAAACATGGAAGGACTGTGTCCTAACATGTTTGCAGAGGACTACAAACTGCTCACCACATATGATCCACCAGCTGACACATGCATCCCACAAAGGGCCACATAGAAACAGACAACTGGTGCCATAGCTATGTCAGCAAGCTAAGTGCAGAAACGTGTATAGTCAACCCCGTGGATATACAGTAAGTGCCCACCAATCACCACATAGGTGTTAACCCATTATGTAGTTAACATGTAATGAGAGACCTGGGGACACAGGGTGATAGATATCCTGCATTGGACAAACATGTGCTGTAGTGTTTACAGAAACATACCATATACCCACCTAATCATGAAGGCTGTCAGATCTACATAAGGGAGGTCATTGTGGCTCTGCAGTCATCCTGCATCAGTGGTACAATCGACTACAATAGCCCCTGTGGGATGTACCTCAGCAGACACCTCCATCAACTGTAAAGTCCCCAACAGTACCTCATCAGGAGTATCAAACAGCCTACACAGATGCCATGTGTTGCCTGTGTTGCTGGCATCAATAAACATGCTGCACATAGTACAATCTGAATGGCAGTGAGCTATGCACATGACAGACCTGAACCCCAGCACTGACTTACATAGGACAAGCTGTACTGTGTGATCCATAACACAGAAGCCACTCCCACCCATGAGTGAACCCTCAGCACAGGCTACCCATAGAGTCACTTATCAATCTTCCTCAATAGGAATCCTGATGGGTGGACAGGAGATGGTAGGTTTATCCTGGGTATCACTGTCATGTCACAGGTAGACAGAGGCACAGTATACTAACCATGACATATGTCATGGCAAACTCCTCTTACAATGTGTGTTGAAGGACAAACACACTCTCCAACTTGCATTAGACATGGACTAGGGCACATCGCTAGTGTTTGCAATTGTACACCTATGTTGTGGAATACACTAACAATGTTGGACAAGCCTGGTGTAAGTAGTTCATATCTGAACAGAATGCAACATGGTCAGATGTACACAACTGGCCCCAACCAGGCTGTTGTGCCCACTATCGAAATGTAAAGCAGTGATAGCAGTAAAGCCCAGGTTACTGTCCACCACAGTCAAAGTACTACCAGTACACTATACAGTACTACAGTGTAGGTCAGTGTGAAAGGATGTTGACAACTGTATGCAAAGTATCCCATGCAAACACTGCAGGCACAGTATAATCCTGTTGTGTTCACACACAAAGCAGTTGTACAGTAACTACACAACATGACACACAACCCACAACCATAAATGGGTGATAGTTTGTGAAGTTCACACACATCCACAAATGTGGTGGGCTGCAGAGTCCAACATATGGAATGCTCACACTGGGCATGCTCACACACTTTGACAACATGCCATGGGAAGGCTGAACTGGGCATGCTCACACACTTAGTCCAAATCTTGGTTTAGCAGTTGGACACACATATCTGGTATTGTTATGTGTTATGCCAGGAACCAACCACATTACAGCAGTCTGCCCAGTGCACACAGTTAAATGACTACAGAGACATACGTGATATAGTGGATCCCTCCCATATGCAAACATTTTCCACAGATGCAGAAGTTGTTCATACCAACAGGGAATGCTATGGCAATAAAGATATGCAAACAGTCTATCAGCAACAAATAATGTGCATTTGACAATTAAACATAATGGTGTAGAGGTCAACACTAGGCTGTTTGCCCTAGGGAATGACAGCTTAGCCATAGTGTGCTTGGTGTCTGCCTCCCCACAGGATGCACATTCCCCTTTCCAAACACAGATGATGTCAGCACCCTATAAGTACAACAGGAGAAATGAAACTTCCCAGTAATCTGAATAGCGCGCTCTGCTAATGCGTCCGTCTCAAGTGTCATTACATAGTTAGGTAGGGGTTTCAAATCCTGCAAGTGCTCAGTGTGTGTGTGTGTGTGTGTGAGTGGGGTTGGTGTGTGTGTAAGTCTGTGTGAGGGAAATGTCCCTTTTGGCAAATAGGAAAAGACACTACAGGATGCACATTCCCTTTCTAAACACCGATGATGTCAGCACCCTATAAGTACAGCAGGAGAAAAGAAACCTCCCAGTAATGCGAATAGCGCGCTCTGCTAATGCGTCTGTCTCAAGTGTCATAACATAGTTAGGTAGGGGTTTGAATCCTGTGAATGGCAAGTGTGTGTGTTTGTCTGAGGGGGGTTAGTGTGTGAGGGAAATGTCCCTTTTGGCAACTAGGTGAACAGACTACAGGATGCCCATCCCCTTTCTAAACACCGATGATGTCAGCACCCTATAAGTACAGCAGGAGAAAGGAAACCTCCCAGTAATGCGAATAGCGTGCTCTGCTAATGCGTCTGTCTCAAGTGTCATAACATAGTTAGGTAGGGGTTTGAATCCTGTGAATGGCAAGTGTGTGTGTTTGTCTGAGGGGGGTTAGTGTGTGAGGGAAATGTCCCTTTTGGCAACTAGGTGAACAGACTACAGGATGCCCATCCCTTTTCTAAACACCGATGATGTCAGCACCCTATAAGTACAGCAGGAGAAAGGAAACCTCCCAGTAATGCGAATAGCGCGCTCTGCTAATGCGTCTGTCTCAAGTGTCATAACATAGTTAGGTAGGGGTTTGAATCCTGTGAATGGCAAGTGTGTGTGTGTTTGTCTGAGGGGGGTTAGTGTGTGAGGGAAATGTCCCTTTTGGCAACTAGGTGAACAGACTACAGGATGCCCATCCCCTTTTCTAAACACCGATGATGTCAGCACCCTATAAGTACAGCAGGAGAAAGGAAACCTCCCAGTAATGCGAATAGCGCGCTCTGCTAATGCGTCTGTCTCAAGTGTCATAACATAGTTAGGTAGGGGTTTGAATCCTGTGAATGGCAAGTGTGTGTGTTTGTCTGAGGGGGGTTAGTGTGTGAGAGAAATGTCCCTTTTGGCAACTAGGTGAACAGACTACAGGATGCCCATCCCCTTTTCTAAACACCGATGATGTCAGCACCCTATAAGTACAGCAGGAGAAAGGAAACCTCCCAGTAATGCGAATAGCGCGCTCTGCTAATGCGTCTGTCTCAAGTGTCATAACATAGTTAGGTAGGGGTTTGAATCCTGTGAATGGCAAGTGTGTGTGTTTGTCTGAGGGGGGTTAGTGTGTGAGGGAAATGTCCCTTTTGGCAAATAGGATAAGACACTACAGGATGCCCATTCCCTTTTCTAAACACTGATGATGTCAGCACTCTATAAGTATAGCAGGGGAAGAAAACCCCCAGTAATGCAAATAGCGTGCTCTGCTAATGCGTCCGTCTCATGTGTCATAACAGTCAGATAGGGGTTTGAATCCTGCAATTGGCAAGTGTGTGTTTTTGGCTGAGGGGGGTTAGTGTGTGTGAGGACAATGTCCCTTTTGGCAACTAGGTGAACAGACTACAGGATGCACATTCCCCTTCTACACACTGTTCAGCAGACGGCCATGGCTCTGGCACAAGTTGTCTGTTGCTATGATGCCCCTTTGGAAGATGCTTGTGTCAGCTGGGGAGTCGATTATGGTGTCCAGTTTGCAGTCATCTGCATATTTGGACAGCCACAGTTCATCCGTGTTGGCCTGTACCTCCAATAAATATGTACCAAACAAGAGGGTCCCAGGACTGAGCCCTCTGGGACACAACCTGTAACTGTTATGGGGTCTGGCATGGCTCCAGCAATGCTAACCATGTGGGTTCTGTTCTTGAGCCACTGTGCAATCCATCTAGTGACATAGGGGCTTATATTTAAGCTGGTGAGCTTCCTAGAATGCCCAAGTGGGGTATTGTTGCGAAGGCGTTTGCAAGGTCCAGGTAGGCTGTGTGAACCACCTTCCCCTCGGCAATGGCCTTGGTGACTGTAGCAAAGAAATCAACCAGGTTACACCCGGTAGTGCTGGTGTGCTCTCAGTAGCCCTGAACCAGGCATCTGTTACTGCACAGATATCGATGTTCCCCATGCCAAGGTGTGTTTTGGGTGCATGCATCTGGAGGTTTAGACATCTGGCGTTGGGTAGCATTGCTCTTAGTGTCTTATCCCTTGTGATACCTATGAAGGTGGGTTTGTCATTTGAGCCCTGCCTAACATAGGCACTATGGGGGTAGCAAGAGCCTTTGCCAATATCTGATAGGCCAGGGGTGACAGGTGCAGGCTGTCCCTAGCAAAGCAGGTAGTTCAACAGAAGATGAATGTGTGAAGGTGTAGTGCCTGTGACTACTTAGCAGTAGCATATATGACTGCTCACGTGGACACATGCCAGGCAGGTCATATGCACTGTGTCACAGGCAATGTACATGTGAACAGGTCAAACAGTGGCAACCTGTCAAGTGGGACATGGCCATACATATAGTAGGCTATGCAGATGGCACTATGAGTCCACAGAAGCTCTATAACTATGCATTGCAGGTGTGATCGGTATTCCAGGGTAATTGCAAGCAAACATGCATGCAAACAAAGATACAGTGAACAGGGCTCCATGTAGTCCATTGTACAACAAACAAGCTGTACCAGTTCCATAAGGTAACACTGCAAATATGCAGGCGCTATGCACATGTACATGGAAATACACTGGTCAGATGGCTAGGGTCCAGTCTCAGTGCACACAAGTGTACGGAACATGCATGTACTGTCAGGATGTACAATAACTGGATAGAAACCCATGTGCCCATACCTGCAGTAATACACATGTCAAATAACAGACACCGAGCCTTCTCTCAGTGGTTCCATACTTAGTAGGATGTATGCTCCCTGGCCTGCCACCACAGTATCCCTGACATATATGGGGACTCTCCCTCCTGTGACAGTTACTTATGTGTGTTGGGGCTGTCTAGCATGGTATGAGATGTGTGCATGCAGTGCTAGTGTGCTCCTGTGTGTCCTGTACCAGTTGTGTAGTTCTGCACACATATCAACATCCTCAAACATCTGCATTGCAGAGTCTAGTGTGGGCAACATGCCACTTGCAATTTACATGTCCATCATTGTGTATTACTACATTCATTACCCTATCCCTGTGCTACCTATGTATGTAGCCTTCTGTTGACATCATTACCACCAGTATGCCAACATGTGCAGATGATACACTATGGTACTTACCATGGGTGTAGACAACAGGACATGACAATCACACAAATACTGCATCAGGCATGCTGTGATATACCCACAATTAATTCAGCACACAGTACTGTTAACAACATGATACTATTACTACACATCTATGTGGTCACCCTGTGCATCAGCAACATGTTAACCTGTACCTGCACAGTTGTTACAGATTGCAGGAGGTGGCACAGTTTCATCATATGCACAGGGTGTGAACTTGGTATGCCTGGGTCAGCCACCCATACCACCAATTGACATGTATGTGTATGTGTGTTGGTGAGGGACAGCAGTAGAAGGTGGGGCAATGTTGATGCAGTGTGTGCGTGTATCACGGTAGCCCTAGGTGTTGTCAATTTGCATGTGTGTATGGATGCACACAGTTCCACCTCATGGCTGCCATATACTGGTGTTTGTGGACAGCCACAGACTGTACCTGCCAGGTCATACAGATCAGTGTCTCTGGCCACGGACACGGTACCTGTGCCTTGCAGGGGTGCTACGGACCGTATCCGGTACCAACCCAGACTGGGTACTGTCATCAGAAGCAGGTGTTCGTTGACTGGACACAGATCCCTGTCGGGCCTGGCCAGAGCCACGTGCACGTGGTCTCCTGGGGCGGTCTGATGACAGCACAGACCCAGCATTGCTGGGGCTGCTGCTGGCACTACGGGGGCGGCAGCGGCCCTGTTGTCGTCCGCGCCGACTGCCAGCTGCTGCTGTTGCTGGCATACGGCCACGTCGACGCCTCAACCGCCCACCATCACCCTGGCTCATGGACACGTAGTTGTGGAACCGGTCTAATATGTCCCCACAACGTCTGTCTACGACATCGGTGAAATCACGGATGGCAGCCGCAATGTCACGCATACTGTCAGTCATGGCTGTGCGACATGCTGCCAGCTCCCTCAGACCCTGTCTGGTGTACCGTTCCATACGTGACTGTGCCTGCATGACAGTCTGAAACATAGCCGAGGTTGTAAGACCTCTGTGGGCACGTCTGACAGGGGCAGTACGCCCATGGATGCTCCCACGAGAACCCCTGGACATCTGTCTGTGTGGTACCATCTCTGGGCCATGCCCATGGCTGCTGTGTGGGGAAGCATGTGCCACAGATACCACATTACCCTGGTCAATGCCCACTGTATGCTGTCCATCACCTAGGGACAGTGGTGACAAGGGGTGTATTGGCAGGATAACTGTGCGCATTGATGGGGTCGACAGCTGTGTACTGTCAATTGGCTGACCAATGGCGGACCCTGGCATACCTTCCTGTGCCATTACACCAATGTCATCATTATCAGTACCCACGGCACCTGACTCAGGTTCCCTGCTACATGACACCAGAGCAGCAACAGAACCTGTGGGAAGGAAACAGGAAACACAGTTTACAATGTCTACACATTACCAGCGATGCACACATGCACACATGCACACATGCACAGGTGCACACATGCACACATGCACACATGCACACATGCACACATGCACAGGTGCACAGGTGCACATGCACACATGCACACATGCACACATGCACAGGTGCACACATGCACACATGCACACATGCACAGGTGCACACATGCACACATGCACACATGCACACATGCACAGGTGCACACATGCACATGCACATGCACACATGCACAGGTGCACACATGCACACATGCACACATGCACAGGTGCACACATGCACACATGCACACATGCACACATGCACAGGTGCACACATGCACACATGCACACATGCACACATGCACACATGCACAGGTGCACACATGCACACATGCACACATGCACAGGTGCACACATGCACACATGCACACATGCACACATGCACAGGTGCACACATGCACACATACACATGCACACATGCACACATGCACACATGCACACATGCACACAGTTTCACACAATTGTACAGTACTCAGTATGCGTGATAACAACACACAGACACAGACACACCTACATGCATACAAAGAGCACTACTAAGTGAGCCAAATAGTACTATTACTATCAACACTATTACAGGAATTGTTAATACACACTCACCAGCATGGATAGGCTGCATTGCAGTTATACCAGAGGGTCCTGCAGACATGAAGAAACTAATGTCAGTGGGCACAACTGTGCCATTGTTACTGTGTATGATACAGGTCAGGAGTACAACAGTCGCCTTTCACAGGTCGGCAGCTAATATTGAGGATATCACACTTGCACATTAAATACTATGGTGACAGCTACAAACCAAGGACACACCTCACACATGCATTAACTACCAGTGTACACAACAGTCAACTATACATATGACATATTACCTGCTCGTTCACCGTCTTGCTGCTGTGTGGCCCCAGCCTCCATCATGATGCATGTCTGCTGCTGTTGTTGTTGCTGGTGGACTGGAGCCACTACACTCAGGAGTAGTCCCTCCAGTCTGGTGAGTAGGGGATGTGTAGCCACCCCACCACCTGTGGCGACCTGTTGCCTGTGGATATCTGACGCACGCTGACGGACATGTCTGATTAAATCACTGCAGTGATGTCGTACCTGCTCATATGTCCTATTATGCGTGCCTATATCATTTACCCGACGGACAAGGTCTTGCCACAGTGCAGCCCTCTCCTGCTGATTCTGGCTGGTGCGGAAAAGAGTATTGCATAGTCCGCACCAGGCTCTGGTGTATCTCCTCATCCTCAGCTGTGGAGTAGGTGGGGTTCATGGTGGGCCATGTACCTGAGAAAGAAAATAACCTGGTATCAGCAATATATGTCAGCAGACTTTGGCACACATACTACACATGCTACTCGACTGTTATGATACAACATATCTCACATATGTAGCATCTGTCTGTCTATTGGTGGATACACATGTAGATGGCCAGGTATCAGTGCTCGGCCAGCAACTGTGCAACAGTACCTGGCAGTCGCCATACGACATACTACCAAACACCAGCAGTCAGAACACCAATTCAGGCCAGAAGCACCTCCTCACTCTGGGGTTTGTATCTAGGTACTGTATGGCCTACATCGGCAACTACTGTGGGCTGACCACACACTGATTGCCCTGGATATACATATCCCACCTCCACCACCAGCACAGATGACTATAGTGCATAACATTACAGATACAAACTTTACACTTTGTAACAGTGATATGGTATCCTTACAGCCCACTGGGCCAGTGGCAGATACAACCCACAATGGTGACCCCTACACAATTGCTGTCTACAGACATCTCCAAGAATGCATGGATCATGCAATCCCATATCTGACCAAGACACTCTCCACAAAGGGCAGCATCCTGTCTGGTGGACCCCAGCCATAGACAGATTGTATTACAGAAGATGGAAGCTACTGCAAGACAGAGCATCATTCACTGAAGGGAGGGCATGTCTGAGCAGCACTGGTAAGGATCTATTTCCCATCATACTGACTACATGGGCAACGTTGAGAGGGAATTCAAGAGTGACACTACAGATGACCAGGAGGCCTTCCTCAGTTATGTTAGCAACCTGGTCAGGAGCCATCCTCTATGCCCATAGGTAGTACACAACACATATTTCACTGACACCACAGATATCGACAACATTGTGGCGGACAGGTTCAGTGCAGGTGTCACCCTGCCCTCTCCCCTGTAATAAGGCATAGTTATCCCAGCTGACTGTAACCTCTCCGTCATCACAGATGTCCAGGTGAGAGACACCTGCAGGACAGCAGAATACACAACATGGATGGGACCTGATGGTATCCCCAGTTGCATGCTACATAACCTCTGACAGGAGCTAAACACACATATAGGAGTGCTATGTAACACTAGCCTGACTACAGGATATGTACCTGTACACTGGTGCACAGCAGCAGTGGTTCCACTCCATGAAGGAGGCACCTCACCATACCAATACAATACAACACAATACATTACATTACAATACAATACTATACAATATGCTATTGACCCTGTGTCTACAGCAGCGTACTGTTCTGCTACCCTGACCATTGTGACACATGTGGTGTGATGGTAACTGCTGCTGTCACACAGTTACACAGGGTGACTCATATGGCATATTACCTATCTGACTAACATTCAGCAGGGGTATGTGTGACATGTACTCATGGGGAGTCTCGCTTCTTAACACTGTGTGGTTTATTGCAGGGTGTGTCTTATCTGTGAGTAGGAACTCTTACCTCCACATGTGCACACTATTGCAGTGGCACGGACGACACACAGCAGACATGTAGGTTGTGGATGGTGGGAGGTGTTACTATGGTTGTTGGACATCTGTCATGGGTGTGACCTCCATATGTACATCTGGGAGTGGTAACCTCTATGTGGGTAGCATATGTGTACTCTGTGGTGTTGTCAGTCACTGTGCATTGGTAATGTGTTTGAGTGCGTTGTCACAGTGTTGTACATGTCACTGTGTCCTTCTCCATATCTGTTGCTGTAATGTGAGGTCCATACCATGGCATCCATTATGTGGTGTGGGGGGTACACCGACCTACATGTCCATACCTGACTCACCATGTCTGCGGACACATACCATGTGCAGGTATTCCAGGGATAGTGTGCCACTGTGACTATCATTGGGGCCACTATTCTACACATTTCTGACCCTGCTCACCCCTGACACATGCAGTGGTGGGTGGCCAATCACATATCTGGTGGTTACTGGTGTGGGTGATCTGGAATGTGGTATGATACTCCGGATTTGACACTGGTGTTCACTCCATGCCTTTGTCACCAGGCACCTGTTGCAATACATCTGTACACATGTGCCTCACTCAGACTTTATATACATCTCTCTCTCTCTCTCTATATATATATATATATATATATATATGTATATAGATATATCTATATGTATATATATATATATATATATATATATATATATATATATATATCTGTATACATATACACATATATATTGGGGACATATATTGCCATAGATGTGTAGGGGGGCACAGAGGGGGTGTGAGTGACAGAGGGGGTGGGACAGGCTGTGTTGCAGGTCATCATATACAATCATACCTGTAGGTAGTCAGATCAGTCTGTCTATGTATATGTATCTACATATATCTATATCTGCATGTGTGCATTACATAGATATGTTGGTACAATATTCTATTGACATCTGTCTATGTATTCCTACATCTCTCTCTCTATGTATGTATACATATATGCATATCATATATATATATATATATATATATATATATATATATATATATATATACATACATATGTTGACATACATACATAACCATATGTTAGACAGGTATATCAACATATTTGTCTACTATACTGTAGACACACACTAACATACTGCTAAACACACATAGCTGTGTAACCTAATTTGTACATGGCACTACAACCTACAATCAAACAACATTGATATGTGCACATACATGCTCTCACATACAAATGTATGTACAGTCTTCACTGATAGTTGCTGTATGTCTCCTGCCCTTTACACATCTCCATATACATATGGATACAGACCAATGACACATATGGAGGGTTCACAGTATGTAGACCTTTATAGTATTACTTTACATTACCTGTGTTTGTCACAGCTGCTTCTGCTGCTGTCTGGTTCCCTGTCCTGCTGCTCCACTTCCCAGTTGTCAGCTTTCAGGTAGCTGTTGCTGAACAATTCATGTCTGTCTGCTTAAATGCAGTTTTCTCTGTCTCTCTCTCTCTCTCTCTCTCTCTCTCTGTCTGTCTCTCACGTCCTTCTCAGGGTGCAATGAAAGTATTGCATGCGTGGACATGGAGTACAGCATACTTTTGTAGGTATCTGCATATGCCCATGTGATGGCCTCTGCACCAATTGTTAGCCAGCATTTGCTAATTGCATGCAGCCAGTTGTGTACTGATTGCAGTTCTCACTGTGATTTCAGAACAGTGCTATAAAAGGTGTGTGAGATAGGCGTAGCCCTTTCAGATGTTAAGGGCAGGGACCATGCTGTTATGCTGTGGACAATGTTCTGTGAGTGTAAAGGTTGGTATCTCTCTCATATTTCCAGGTGTGTTGTGGATTAACATTCCTCCATTCATTTCTCCAGTTTCCTGTACTAACTGTGTATGTACACTGACAACTACAACTACTACTATTGTTAATGTGTGTGTGTGTGTGTGTGCTTTCCTTTCACATTTGCTTGCACTCTGTTGCTAAGTCTTCAATAGTTGC
The DNA here is from genome assembly GCF_019279795.1 of Protopterus annectens. Classification (NCBI taxonomy): domain Eukaryota; kingdom Metazoa; phylum Chordata; order Ceratodontiformes; family Protopteridae; genus Protopterus; species Protopterus annectens. Next base: position 663,330,122 of record NC_056735.1, on the reverse strand, counting down.
CCTTTACAGTCACTACTTCTATGCCTGCTAGGTGTCTTGACTGTAGTGTGCTGCTGTAGCTTTCCTATTTTCCATGTACATTCACACCTTGGAATGCTTGCTATATCTGCTAGGGTGTTACAGCATGCAGTGTGGTCTGGCCATGGTGTGGGCCTTGACATCTATTAGGGTATTTGAGTATGCTGCTAAGCAGGCCCCAGAGACCTTCAGGTTTATCAGTTATGTGCCTCATGGAATGGTACATATCAGTGGGGTACACCCATTAAAATGTCTGGTATGCTGCAGTTGTGACTGTGGGTTAGCATGAGCATATGTATTACTACACTTTTTCTGCCATGCGAGTGGTGAATACTTTCCGGACTCCATAGTTACCATTGCATGTGTTACACCTTTCTGCCTACTGTTTGTACATTTCACATGGGGTCTGTGGGGCATCCCTGTAAGACATTCACTGTTGCTATGTCTAGGTTCTTAACTATTCAAATATGGTGGTGTTGGACCCGTCATGTGTACAGATATTTGCAGGCTGTCCACATTTCTGCCTCATAATTTGGTCATTATCTCATGCACACCTTTATCTGGCAAGTCAGTCTGGGCTCAAGTCAGAATATGGTGACAAACATTCAAGTTCCAGACTGCATACCCTTCCAAACATCCCACAAGGTGTAGACCCTGTTACTTTCTGAACTGTCTGCATTTGTTGTAACTTTATTTGTAATGTGTCCCTGGTTTTGGGCCTTTGCTCCACATATTTTATTACTTGGTCCGGATGTGTTCCTGTAAGAGGTTGTGGGGTATGGGCAGTGCTTATCCTGCTGTGAGTATGTGTGTGTCTTGCAAGGTGCTATGGTGACATTATTACCTACTAGCTTCCAACTAGCATGGCTGTTTCTGTTCACACACTACTATTATGGAAATCCACCAGTTTTGTTTGTGATTCTAAATGTCATGCTTTGTGTACTACACATCTATATTCCCTTTACATTCATTCCTACTGTTAAATGATATATTTACTTTAGCACAGTGTTTCTATATAAGAGTCATGGCTTAGTGGTAAGTCATGCAGACTATAGTTGCCAAGGTCCTGGGTTCGGGACTCACAGTGGGATTTTATTTTTCATTTGAACTGAGTACAAGACCTGTCAATCAAAGTGCCTAAGGCACTTTTAAGCAGTTGTAACCGGGTTAGCGCTGGTTTGCGCAGAGCTCACGCATGCGCACTGGCGGTTAGCTCCACGCAAGCGCACACCGCTTACAACCGCTTAAGCGTGCTTACTCTTGCGCACACCGCGCTATTTTCCTTGAAAGAAAAGAAAATGGGGAGACAGGAAAGTGGTGAAAAAGGGGTCACAAAGAGGGTAAGACAGTAGGGAAACAAGCTTGGGATGTGCAGGAGGGATGTAGGTAAGGCCCATAGCTGCCCATTTCTTCAGCAGCAACAGCTGTGCATATGTATGTAATTTGGTGTGACATTTGAAACCTTCCACCCCTGAGAGAGGTGTCAGGACAACAATAATACTTGTTGTACAGCCAATTGGAATTGATAGGTTCCATGTCCAGTAGACATGTGTGCGGAATGGGCAGCTATGTATGGGGCGTAATTTTTGTGGGTACAGAGTGCCCTTTTTTTTTTTTTTTTTCAGGTGAGAGTGGTATGTCAGGTGAAGGTAGTCGGTACAGCTGGGGAGGTAGGTTGGGTAGGTTAACAGACAAGACAAACAAGACGCATACAGGGGCGGTGTATGACACGTGTGGGGGGGTTACACAATTGACGGGGACGGAGGTTTGGATATCCAGAGCCCATGAGCCCACAGATGGCAACAGTGGAACTGATATCCCCACCCATAGGCAGTTGCCACTGTTCCTTCACTGCCCAGGATGGGGCTGTGCTGGGGGCTGTGTAGGCGGGGCAACGGGCATGCCCGTTAGTTGCGCCACCCGTGCCTCGAGCTGGCGTAGGGGCTCGAGGACAGAGTCCCGAATCTCCCTACGCACCACAGTCCGGACACTACGGAGGGTGAGTGGTGGATCTCCTCCGGCCACACTTGCAGAGGGGGGGCGAGCCCCATCCCCTGCAGCGCTTCCACCCGCAGGTGGCACAGGGCCACCGGAGGAGGGTCCGGACTCGGCACTAGTGCCAGGTGCACTCGCCAGCTGAGGTGGGAGAGGTGGGTCCGCTGGAACCCGCCTTCCCTGTCGTTCTATGTTTTGCATTATGTCATGACAGTTTGGGTTAGTGACATTTAATACCATTCACAATTAGTTGTAACAGCATGCATTAGTATTCCCATTAACCAAACACCCAGATATTCAGACCATTGAACAGCGTGCATAACACATGCATAATTTGAACAGTAATACACAGTCCAACAACATGCAGGGTTGATTGATGGCAACAGGCCATCAGGTGTGGATGTATGAACAGGGCGGATGCATCAACAGACATGCAAATATATATGACCCAACAGGACAGGCGTCCAGGGGTGGTAATTGTGATTGCACATACCATTTTCACGTGGAATGGGTTATAGGTGGTTAGAGGGTGGGGTAAATAGAGTAATATTAACACCTTGAATACAAATACATATGCTGTACATTTCTAATAGCTACAGTTATATACACACTACTGTTCTAACTACAGTGTCCTATATGTTAACTACTTAACCTTGCAGATGGAACTGTTACTGCAACATCAATCTACATTTTATTGCTGTTCATACACATTCATATCGGGCTTTGTTCAGATACATCATCCTGTTACCTGTGCTTGATATACTTGTGGACAAGTGTGGATGTTTGGTATATCAGACAATCATCCTATCTGCGTATTTCAGACTGGGAGAAACATATCCAGATGTTGGTGTACACATTCCACATGCATCAACACTTTGAACAGATTGTGCTGTTTGGTTCTGAGTCTCACATGCATTTAATTCTGTCCTAACTGCAGTATGGTTTATTCAGGGGTTATAAGTACTGTATTGCTGTATTCCTGACACTTTCTCACACTCTCTCACTTGCTTTCATGTTACTATTCAGACTGGTACTTCTAGGCTTTATTGACATGTTTTAACAACAGTTATTACAGTTCTTTCCAGCAGTCTCACTTCTGTCATGTTTCAGTATTTCCACAGGGATATATTTCACACATGTGATTTCATCCTCTTCTGCAGCTATACTTTACATGCTGCTGCAGGTTGTGTACTATTTTCCTACAGGCAGGGCAGTTTTACTTGGAAATATATGTTGGACAGTGTCATGTTTAGTTTACTTACAGGCTGGGAACTGTTGTAATCAGGCAATACTTGCATACACTTTCACACTGTTACATGCAGATTTAATTCCTTCCTGGCTACACTGCACTCTTTTGCTGACTGTCATACATTTATATATCTTTACAGTTACTAGAAGTGGATTACTGACCTGCCTGGTGGCGCAACCGCACCAGCCTATCGGCATAGGCTCTGTGGTTCGCAGAACGGACACCTGCAGCTGTAATATAAATGAAGTAATATTGGAATACACATCTCCATAATTACAGGTAGTTTAACTTTCTACATACATAATTAATTGTTACTTACTCAGTGGTGGGGCGTTGGGTGATTGCCGGGCCTCCTGGATCCAAAGGTTCAGTTGGTCCTGCTTGCGTCTCTTCAGGTCCGCATGGTGGTGACAGACCTGCTCACCTGTCCTTGGAATTCCTGTGGCATTGGTGAGTTCATGAGCCAACTGGTCCCACGCCTCAGCCCTGTACGCTCCCCAGAGGACCTGGCCCTGCATGAGTTGGGCCTCATGGTTGTGGACTAGGAGCCAGGCCATGTACCTGGACTCCTCAACACCCCACCTCTGCGCTCGAAAGCGACTACCCTCACCTACACCTGACATTCTGCCTGCAGGTCTGTTCTACAATCGTTTATGCTGTGTATTCCCGCCTATGGGGCTTATATAGTCCGTTTTCCGCACATATCTGTGATTGGCCAGTTTGGAATTGTATCAACTTCAGTAAACCTGCATTGTCATGCTGTAGTTTGTATTCATTCCTATATATGAGCTAATATTGCATTTCTAGGTACTGCTGTCATGGCTTAGTGGTTCTGTACCTTGACTATGGTGTATAGTATCCTGGGTTCGAACCTGGCCACTGCTTTTTATTTTTCATGACTGTCTAGACATGTTGAGGGGTGTGTCTGTGTAAAGGCATTTTGGATACGGCTTGCTCACCGTTGCCCGTCGGTTAGCTTGTTTGCGGTGCGCAGCTCCGCGCAAACGGGGTAAGCTGGTTTAAGCCTCATTTGGCTATCGGCACGCATATTCCGCTCAGCTCAGTTAGGAGCACATATATTTAGCATGGTAAACCACTGCTCAGCTACGGGCACTCAGTTTGCACCAGTTGGACCAATGCTTATCTACGGGCACATACACTCACTCTGTTGTACTGTAGCTCAGCTATGGGCACATCTGGCAGTTTATATTCATTTCTTAGCTCACATTTATTCAATATAAATGGGATATTTCATTGTATTTTACATATATTCTGATTTTATGTGTACACATATGTGTCAGGGACTTGTTTCCTGCTTATTTTGCAAAAAAAAAAAATTTGTGTTGTGGGGGCTCGAACCATGAATGCCTGCTCTGCAGCCGGCATCTCTACCACTACGCTATTGCTTCCTGGCTTATTTTGCATATTTAGTTCTTATATGCTTTCCCATTGACTGCTAACTGTAGCTGCGCTACGGGCACGCCCGCGCAAACGAGCGCACTCACGGTTAAACATCTTTACAATTTAAAAAAAATATGACATGTTCATTTATATTTCTTTTATATATGTTTATGGTCTGTAGGGGCATGTGTTGTGTTGTGTTTATTCACATTTCCGTGGACTCTGTTGTGGGTGTCTACTTTGGGCACTTTTAGACTTCTGGGGGCGTGTCCGCTTGCAGGGCTCAGCCTACGGACACGCCCCCTACTGTCTTACACGGACCGTGTTAGACTTAAGTGTGATTCAGCATGCTCTCATGAATATGCAGAGCATGCTGACATCACTCCGTTTAACTGCAGCCTCCGTGTAAGAGTTATAACTCTTACACGGAGGCTTTGTGAATCCTGGGGATTGTCTATATATTGATAAATTTTCGAAGGAAGTAATAATTTTTAGATTACATAAATGAATTTATATATAAATACATTATTATCTATTACTATTTTTTATTTCTGGTTTATAAAAGTAATGGCTTTTAGTATGTTTAGCATTTATTTATTTATTTATTATTATATACACATTTAACCATAAAATGGAAACATTAATAATGATAACAACACATAAAGGACAATTTGATTAGATCTGATTATTTATTTTAAAAAATATAATTAATACATATTACACAAGACACATAGACATATACACATATATACATTATCATTTTTTTATAATTGTTGGATGACGTAATAAAGAATTTGTAAGCAACTATTTTAAAATTGAAAATTGTTCCAACAATATAACTGGTATAAATTATATTCATACTAATATACTTTTTTAAGAAAAGTAATTATTATTATTTTTTTAAAAAATTATTATTAATATAAGATTTTTTAACAAATGATTTTATAAGAACTGGCTTACCCTTATAAATTAAACGAAGAAAGCACTGATATATTACACATATAATATATATCTATATACATTATTTATCAAATTTAATTATATTTTATTAAATTTTAGTGCATTGACATTTGTTACATTTTTGAAAACAAACATTCATTGATTATTAAAGTTTTCTTAAAAAGAATTAGAGAGACATCAACGAAAACAGTTGTATTTCTGCAATTAAGTACTAACGCAAATTTGTATTTTTCGGCTGCTGCATGTATTTATAATAATAATAGTAAATAAGAGCACGTCCTAGCTTTAAAAACTTTAGCATAGGCGTGTTCGTTCGTTATTTATTTTTATTCTTCAACTTTAGGTTTATTTTTACTTTTAAACTGAAGGTAAACAAGCATTTTGAATGTAACTGTGATATACGCTTATGTATTTAGCATACAAATCACTAGTAAATGAACTCCAGGTGTTCGTGGTTAGTTTAACCAAAAAGAAGTGACGTGTTTTAATCATTTTTAAAATGTATTAAAAGTTGTGTACTTGATGTTTGGAATTTTGTATTCTGAGGAAGGTGGAGCACAGGCTTCACCGAAAGCATGTTTTTAACATAATTAAGGATTAACGCTAAATAAACCTGGTGGCTATCTCCTCTTATCGGTCTCGTCCGCTTTTTTGTTTAACTGGTTTGTTTTACTGTCGTGAGGTTTTAACAGCCTTTCACAGACCTTCTTCACAGAAATTTATCATGGTAAGTGGAAGACATTTACCACTGGACTGGCACTCAGAATGTTGATCCCTTTTTCAGCTTCTATTACAGGTGTTTTGCACTTTCTCTCTTCCCTCTTATAAGTTCATTGGTTCATAGGTGATTATTAGGCTAATGGCACAAGAGCCTTTACAAACATAGCCAGTAATACCCAGGATATGACAATATTATATCTTAATTCCCCAGATATGGAATGGGGTAGTATTGTGGTAGCAGGTCTTGGGTGTTGAAGCCCTGAGTCATTTTACAGACTGCCTCTGTAAATAAGGGACATGGGCAGTACCCCAGGTGTGAATTTATGGTTCCTCATCCATGTATCCAAATTCTTTTTGAATTAGTGAGGGATGGGCTTTGTTTTATGAAAATGGAAAGTTTATTCCATAGATGAGTTTGCCTTTGGGATAAAAATCTGTCTCTTCAGCAAGTTATATTAGAGTCACAAATAAGATTCAGGTCCATGGAATGTGTAATCATTTTTCTTGTGAATATGTAGAACTTTTGTCAGGGCTGGATTAGGAAATGCCTTGTAGGTCAGACAAAAGTTACCTCTCAAAGAATGATATGAAACAGAGTAAAGGGATAGGGCCTTTAGTCAGTTTGCATAGGGCCTTTAGTTAATTTGCATAAGACATGTGTCTTAAGCTTTGTATTTTTTTAGTGAAAAACCTCTGGAGCTGCTTCAGTTGTTGTAAGTAGTTACATGCAGAAGTGAGTATTGTACTCAATTATGGGCCTGATGTGGGCTGAGTACAATGGCACTATAACTTCCTTTGACCTTGATGCCATGTCTTTACTTATAAGTTGAGCCACACAGAAGGATTTCCTCACTACCGTTGCTACCTGATGGTTAATGTTTAGGTTACTATCTATCACCACTGAGTCGAATTTTAGGTGTGTGCTATCAATATTATAATTTTCAAGGCTATCTGATTTACCGAAGGGTATGATTATGCATTTTTTACCATTTAGTTTCAGACCATGGTTTTGGCACCAGTCATATGTCATTTTTAGGTCTGCTTGTAGGATGTCAACATCGTTGGGGAATTAAATGATTGCTCCCAGCTTACAGCCATTGGGGAACTTGGTGAGCCAGAGGCTCCCAACATTGACCTTTACTTCAGAGAAGTATATACCAAACAGAAGGGGTCCCAACACTGAGCTCTGTGGGACACCACTAGCAACAAGTTTCTTATTGGAAGTGGATTTGCCTATCTGGAGAACATGTCAGTGAGCCAGTTTGTTATCCACCTGATGATGTAGGAGTTTATGCCTAGTGTACTACGTTTAGCTATGATCCCTGAATGGAGGATTGTATTGAAAGCTTTAGCCAGGTCTAGATAAGCTGTGTGTACTGTTTTACCTTCATCCATGGCCCTGGTGACTTTCTCGAAGAAGTCCACCAGAATGAGTAAGCAGGATTCCCTTTGACAAAGCCAAATTTGGTCTTGTCTAGTGCTGGGAGATTTCCTAAGTCATTATTGGTAAAGTCCATAGAGAAGACTGGTCAGGCTTACAGGCTTATGGGTCTGTAATTCTCTGAGTCAGTTGGTGGGCCTCCCTTGTGCAGATGGACAACTGTTGCAGTCCTCCATTCCTCTGGGACAAAGCCCATCCAGAGGCTGTGGTTAAAAAGGGTTTCTAGTGGTCCTGATAGATTTTGTTATAAGCTATTTAAGAAGTATCATGGAATGTTGCTGGGATTCATAGAGGCTGTATTTTTGGCTTTAGCGATAGCAGTAATGACCTGTTCCCTCATAATGAACAGTAGGGGGGTGGTTGTGGGTATTTCTTTGGGTGTGGTAGGAGGTTATGAGGGGGTAATTTGAACTGAACGTGTTGGGCAGCAGGCTTGCTATAGTTTCAAGCTGTGTGTAAATGTTGCCATTCATGATTAACTTGGCAGATTGCTGAGCATTTCTTCTGAGGTTATGAACATAATTAAAAAAAGCCTTATGGTTAACTTTCACCTGGGAGTCTATCTTTGCCACATAGTTTGTTTTGACAGATTTGACCAGTTCTCTAATTTGTTTATTTAGACTGGTGAGTGTTTTTTTTTTTTGCACTGTTTTGTCTGTTCCTTCTTGGTTTTGGAAAGGATTTTTTTTTCTTTTTCTTGAATAGCCTATTTATGCTAGGGGTCCACCAGAGTGGTTTATTTTTGCCAGTGATCATAGGTTACAGTTTTTCTTCTATTAAGGTTCAACTGGCAGTAATTTCATCAAATCATACTGGCTTTCAGAATTAATCCTTGGCTTCTCATAAATTATTCATAGCTTTCATTCAGGGTACCTTCCTTTTATGTCCACCAATAAAAGATCCAGTTCCTCCATGTGACTTGAATTTCATTTTGGGGCCCTAACAAGACCTTCCTTCAGAGCTCATTTCTATCACGGAAAATCATTTTTTTAGTAGCAATAATATCAGCTAGAAGAATTTCAGAATTACATGCCCTGACTTTGGTTTCTCCTTACATTATCATTCACAAAGACAAGGTAATCTTAAGGACTAATCCCTCTTTCACTCCCTAAGTTGTTTCAGATCATAATATTTCTCAACCACTTCATGTACTTGTCTTCTTCCTCAGGTATCAAAGCAAAGGGAAATACTTGTTGCACACATTAGACATTAACAGACAGTTACACTTTTATCTTCACAGAACTGCTTCCACTCAAAAAGAAGAACAACTGCTGAATTGCTTTGCATAGAATGAATTGGACAAAAAACTGTCTAAAATCACTCTTTCTAGATGGTTGTCCAAATGCATTTCCTTTGTCTATGAATTACACAACAAACCCAATGCCCACTGTACCAGAGCAATGGCTGCATCTACTGCTTTCTTTAGAGCTCATTCCTTGAATGGTATATGTGAAGCAGCTACTTTGACCTCCATGCATACATTTATCAAGCACTACAAACTGGATTGCATCTCTAGAGCTAGAGTTTCCCTTGGTGTTTCCATTATGAAGGGTCTCCTGTCAAGATAATACCCTGGAATATATGCAATTGGGGATTCTGACCCATAGTTTGGACTGAATGGATAGAATGAATATGATATGAAAGTTATGTACTTACTATAATGATAGATCCTTTCATTCCTGTCCATCTGATAAAAAAAACACCCTCCTTTCCCCTTCCATCATAGAAGGCCTAAAGGAGTACCATCTCTTAATGCCTGGGTCCAAAGCAATACAGATCAAAATCTTGTTATTCAGGCATCAAACTATATCAGAGGTAGCTAAAGGGACAGTGAGATTATGGGAAGGCAGAATTCTTTAAAGGGATCAAGGCTTGAGCATTCTCTCTCTGATGGATTGGATCTGAACTGTGACTCGAGGACCCATACATATTGGATGGGCTTGAATGAAAGGATCTATCATAACAGTAAATACTTAACTTTCATTTAAAATAAGCCTCTCAGCAATTTCAGATTTCATCATGGAGCCAACTCCTTATGTCTAGCATCTTTAAAGATCTGTAAAAACTTCTTCTCAAAGGCACCTTTCTTCTTTGCTTGCTAGTTCAAGATCTGGTCCTCCTTGGAAGCTATATTTCTACATAAAAAAGTCAACACAGACTCCTTTTGAGCCAACTGTTACTGCCTACCTCAAATTTATTTCTTGGAATGCTCTTTTCCTGGTAGCTATTACCTCTGTAAGAAGAATATCTGATGTATAGGCTTTATCTGCTCCTCTTCCATATCTAATGTTTTACAATGACAGAGACTCCATAGGAACAAATCCATCCATGATTACAAAGGCTACAACAAAAAAAAAATTTAAAGGAGAAGCACCCACACAGACTGAAAAAAAAAACATGTTTATTTCATCAGGTCTTGATGTTTCCTACAGTTTAACACCACTTTTGGACTGTGTGTACATTATGTACTTGTTTATATTTTTAAAAGTAATTCCAGAGTCTGATTGCATGTGGTCCAGCATCTTGATTTTTTTAGTCTGCCTGTATGTATCCCACGTTGCAGTGTTTGGCTTTAAATTATTACATCATAGCCCCTAAGCACCTGTCAATGCACTGACTTTATATGTGTTTTAACACGTACCCTGCTTTCTTTCAATTGGTCAGGTTTAATTACCATTTCTTGCTTTTCAAGGACTACATAAAAGACAAACATGGATAATCACCTAGTATTTTCAGTGCTTGTTACCTCTTTTAATGTGGTCAGTTTTTATTCTTTTGTTATGCTTGAAATGTAGTCCTTAAACTCATTTCCCCTCCCCCTAAACACCTCCCCTTTGTATTTGTCAAAGCGGCAAATTTGAGCTATTTTCTGCTGTGATAGATAGTTCACAGCAGGAGCCAAAGTTCATATGCTGAGAACACTGTTCTGTGTGATTATCCTTGTTTGCCTTTTAAGTAGTTATTGAAAAGCAAGAAATGATAATTAAACCTGACTGACTAAAAGAAAGCAAGGTATATGTAAAGTCACTGCATTGACAGGAACTTAGGGGGTATGATGTAATATGTTAAAGCCAAACACTACATTGTGGGATACCTGGAGGTAGACTGAAAA